>NW_026288589.1:0-168834 GCF_023373465.1 Oncorhynchus keta
ACAGAGTGTTTTCAAAAATAAACGGTAGTCTTATTTTGTCTCGAGTAAAAGGTTCTCTCAAAGACAGTTAACGGCACGGGAGATAACAACTCTGACACTCCCCGCTACCGGGACACTGGAAACGGGGATCAATGCTCTATGACAGAATGAGTTACCATTAAAAGACAAGGAGGAAGGTGTGTCCAGTTGTGATTAATTTAATTGTCTTATCGATCTATCTAAGTTTTATTTTCCAAGCGATACATAGCCGACGGGCAGAGTAGTGAGACTAAGTTGACTAAAGGTCTTCTCACTTTAAACTAGATACATCACAGAGGGGAAACACTCAACCACAGGGAAATCATATATAGACTGGTAGGACTAGTGCTTAATAATAACTCAAGGACCAATTAGTGGTGAAACAAAGAGTCTAGAGGATAAAGGTGGGGTTCACACATCCCAGCTAGAGCTAGACCGTTGAGAGTGACAAGGCAAAAGACCTCTCTACGCGGACAACGCTTCGATATAGAAAGAGAGGCAGGGCTACGCGAGCGGTCCTGGTTATACCGAGATAACCTGAAGTATCTATAGTGCCCTGTCCAATCCAGGGAACGGGACGCTAACCACCTCTAGCACCCCGCTGCCGGCCAAGGGGCGGGGCTGAAGGTTTCGTATCGCGACAACACCTTTCAGATTCAGTTGATTAAAAGAGTTTCATGTTTGCATAAAAATGATATAGATTATATCCCATATGTTACTATAGCCTATAGGGGGGCAAAACTAATGAAATCTATAGTGAGTTCCTAATGTTTCCATCTGTGCTACAACACTGAAGGTGCTAAAGATGATGCCGACATAGTAACACGTACCACTTGACATTATGTGCATTGCATGTCCAATTTATCTGCCCACAGAGACTAATCACATAATTCTAGCTCTATGGTTGAGGCAGTCATTCCACACGGCACTAAATTGAAGGGAGCGAGACTCCTGTAAAATTGCTCTTGATTCATAGAACTGCCAAATCAATAAAAGTGTATTTTATCTAATTACACATTATTAAAGCGAAGACATATATATATATATATTTTTTAATCAACTCCTTGCCTCTGTGAATGAGCCAAGCATTATTGCACTGATTCAGATTGATACCAGTTAATTGTTGTACAAAGCATTAAAGAGCGCTTTAATTATAGACGGCACTCTGTCTTCTCTCTGCTGCCACTCTTATCCTGCTCTGTCATTTGTTCATTAAGCCCTGCAGACCTGATTAGTCAATGGATGCATTGTAATAACCCTGGCTCTTAAAGAGTAGTAGCTCCAGCTCAATGCAGTCAGGCTCCCACATCCGAAGTTATTGATCCAATAGACTGTAATGCCCACCCCGATCCATATCACAGTCTGCTTCTTATCAGTGACACACAGGGATGCTTGCCATTCTCAGATTTTCAATAAGGTTCCATGCATGTGAATATGGTCGTGTGTGATTTACATTATCAGGGGATTTTATAGCACACAATTATAAACTGGCCCTCACAAGTTGATGGTAATCTGTCTTAAAGGTGGTGGGTAGATAACTGGCCCTCATAAGTTGATGGTAATCTGTTTTAGATAACTGGCCCTCACAAGTTGATGGTAATCTGTTTTAAAGGTGGTGGGTAGATAACTGGCCCTCACAAGTTGATGGTAATCTGTTTTAAAGGTGCTGGGTAGATAACTGGCCCTCACAAATTGATGGTAATCTGTCTTAAAGGTGGTGGGTAGATAACTGGCCCACACAAGTTGATGGTAATCTGTTTTAAAGGTGCTGGGTAGATAACTAGCCCTCACAAGTTGATGGTAATCTGTTTTAAAGGTGCAGGGTAGATAACTGGCCCACACAAATTGATGGTAATCTGTTTTAAAGGTGCTGGGTAGATAACTGGCCCTCACAAGTTGATGGTAATCTGTTTTAAAGGTGCTGGGTAGATAACTGGCCCTCACAAGTTGATGGTAATCTGTTTTAAAGGTGCTGGGTAGATAACTAGCCCTCACAAGTTGATGGTAATCTGTTTTAAAGGTGCAGGGTAGATAACTGGCCCACACAAATTGATGGTAATCTGTTTTAAAGGTGCTGGGTAGATAACTGGCCCTCACAAGTTGATGGTAATCTGTTTTAAAGGTGCTGGGTAGATAACTGGCCCTCACAAGTTGATGGTAATCTGTTTTAAAGGTGCTGGGTAGATAACTGGCCCTCACAAGTTGATGGTAATCTGTCTTAAAGGTGGTGGGTAGATAACTGGCCCTCACAAGTTGATGGTAATCTGTCTTAAAGGTGGTGGGTAGATAACTGGCCCTCACAAGTTGATGGTAATCTGTTTTAAAGGTGGTGGGTAGATAACTGGCCCTCACAAGTTGATGGTAATCTGTTTTAAAGGTGCTGGGTAGATAACTGGCCCTCACAAATTGATGGTAATCTGTCTTAAAGGTGGTGGGTAGATAACTGGCCCACACAAGTTGATGGTAATCTGTTTTAAAGGTGGTGGGTAGATAACTGGCCCTCACAAGTTGATGGTAATCTGTTTTAAAGGTGCTGGGTAGATAACTGGCCCTCACAAATTGATGGTAATCTGTCTTAAAGGTGGTGGGTAGATAACTGGCCCACACAAGTTGATGGTAATCTGTTTAAAGGTGGTGGGTAGATAACTGGCCCACACAAATTGATGGTAATCTGTTTTAAAGGTGCTGGGTAGATAACTAGCCCTCACAAGTTGATGGTAATCTGTTTTAAAGGTGCAGGGTAGATAACTGGCCCACACAAATTGATGGTAATCTGTTTTAAAGGTGCTGGGTAGATAACTGGCCCTCACAAGTTGATGGTAATCTGTTTTAAAGGTGCTGGGTAGATAACTGGCCCTCACAAGTTGATGGTAATCTGTTTTAAAGGTGCTGGGTAGATAACTGGCCCTCACAAGTTGATGGTAATCTGTTTTAAAGGTGCTGGGTAGATAACTGGCCCTCACAAGTTGATGGTAATCTGTTTTAAAGGTGGTGGGTAGATAACTGGCCCTCACAAGTTGATGGTAATCTGTTTTAGATAACTAAGGTAGATAACTAGCTAGCCAGCCCTCAAGTTTTTTTAAAACCTTTATTTAACTAGGCAAGTCAGTTATGAACAAATTCTTATTTTCAATGACAGCCTAGGAACAGTGGGTTAACTGCCTATTCAGGGGCAGAAAGACAGATTTTTATCTTGTCAGCTCGGGGGATTCGATCTTGCAACCTTCCGGTTACTAGTCCAACACTAACGACTAAGCTAAGCCCACTCCTCTTCAATGGCTGTGTGAAGTTGCTGGATATTGGCGGGAACTGGAACACACTGTCATAAACGTAGATCCAGAGCCAGAGTCTGGTGAGTATCCAGGTCATGGAAGAACTGAGACATTTTTAGCTTTCAGGATTTGTGTACAGATCCTTGAGACATGGGACCGTGCATTATTATGCTGAAACATGAGGTGATGGCGGCGGATGAATGGCACGACAATGAGGCTCAGGATGTCGTCACAGTATACGGGGCACCCTGTTCACAAAGTTGACATCATCAAATCGCTCGCCCACATGACGCCATACACTTGTTCTGCTGTTGTGAGGTCATTTGGACATACTGCCAAATTCTCTAAAACGACGTTGGAGGCTGTAGAGAAATGAACATCACCAGGTGGTATGAGTTAATAGACCAATAACAAAGACAATTTCAAACCTCTCTGCCAATAACAGCTAGTTTTCAGGTACATATCCCTCACATTAAGCTCATCCAATTAGGCCCCTCATTCAGACCATTCCCAGACAGTCCTAGCACCCTCATTCAGACCACTCCCAGACAGTCCTAGCACCCTCATTCAGACCACTCTCAGACAGTCCTAGCACCCTCATTCAGACCATTCCCAGACAGTCCTAGCACCCTCATTCAGACCACTCCCAGACAGTCCTAGCACCCTCATTCAGACCACTCCCAGACAGTCCTAGCACCCTCATTCAGACCACTCCCAGACAGTCCTAGCACCCTCATTCAGACCACTCCCAGACAGTCCTAGCACCCTCATTCAGACCACTTCCAGACAGTCCCAGCACCTCATTCAGATCACTCTCAGACAGTCCTAGCACCCTCATTCAGAACACTCCCAGACAGTCCTAGCACCCTCATTCAGACCACTCACACAGTCCTAGCACCCTCATTCAGACCACTCCCAGACAGTCCTAGCACCCTCATTCAGACCATTCCCAGACAGTCCTAGCACCCTCATCCAGACCACTCCCAGACAGTCCTAGCACCCTCATTCAGACCACTCCCAGACAGTCCTAGCACCCTCATTCAGACCACTCCCAGACAGTCCTAGCACCCTCATTCAGACCACTCCCAGACAGTCCTAGTACCCTCATCCAGACCACTTCATGTTGCTTGAGAAATGTCTCTGTTTATTTCTGACCATTTGACCACTATTACAGTAGGATACTACATTGTTACCCAGAAATGATTTGATATTGAGATAAAAAATGGCTGCATTGACTTAATGGCACGGGGTTCTGCTAATCCGTGACAATGATATATTCTGATGTGGTTAAACTTTTTGTTTTTGCAAATGTTTTCGCAATGATCAATCAATACATCACGTTTGATGGATTTATCCTGTTTTTTATTCCAGATTTTATGTTTTTGTAAAATGAGGTTATGCACATTTTTTTCACAGTCTGACTTTACAGAATGGCATTACCAACCTAACCTTCTCTTTCAATTACATCGGATTAATTCTCACATCCTTCAATAAAGTCATATCAAAGTCAATATTCCATCAACATAAGGGATTCTTTGGCCCATGAAATTTGGCCCATATTTTCATTTGTTTTCTGTTGCAATCTTACCAAAAAGTAAGTTTCCATTTTAGAAGTAATGAGAGGCTACATACTATTTATAAAAGGGTTCTTCAGATGAAAACGGTTCTTTGTAGAACCTTATCCCTCCGCAAAGAACACTTTAAGAACCCCTTTTTCTAACAGTGTAGAATGTATTATTTTCTCTCACCAATACACATGACTACTGTCCGGATTGATCTGTACATCTGCTTGGCTTCCAGTGTGAAAATGTCAAGGGCATAGAAGGATAATCACAAGTTCATAATGTTAACATTTTCTTGTTCCCCGGGACTTATATATATCCTGGGGAATGAATTTGATCAAAATGCCCTTCATGGCTTGGACTGGGGGCATTCATCAAGCCACCCTTCATGGCTTGGACTGGGGGCATTCATCAAGCCACCCTTCATGGCTTGGACTGGGGGCATTCATCAAGCCACCCTACATGGCTTGGACTGGGGGCATTCATCAAGCCACCCTACATGGCTTGGACTGGGGGCATTCATCAAGCCACCCTTCATGGCTTGGACTGGGGGCATTCATCAAGCCACCCTACATGGCTTGGACTGGGGGCATTCATCAAGCCACCCTTCATGGCTTGGACTGGGGGCATTCATCAAGCCACCCTTCATGGCTTGGACTGGGGCATTCATCAAGCCACCCTACATGGCTTGGACTGGGGGCATTCATCAAGCCACCCTTCATGGCTTGGACTGGGGGCATTCATCAAGCCACCCTTCATGGCTTGGACTGGGGCATTCATCAAGCCACCCTACATGGCTTGGACTGGGGGCATTCATCAAGCCACCCTTCATGGCTTGGACTGGGGGCATTCATCAAGCCACCCTTCATGGCTTGGACTGGGGGCATTCATCAAGCCACCCTTCATGGCTTGGACTGGGGGCATTCATCAAGCCACCCTTCATGGCTTGGACTGGGGGCATTCATCAAGCCACCCTACATGGCTTGGACTGGGGGCATTCATCAAGCCACCCTTCATGGCTTGGACTGGGGGCATTCATCAAGCCACCCTTCATGGCTTGGACTGGGGCATTCATCAAGCCACCCTTCATGGCTTGGACTGGGGGCATTCATCAAGCCACCCTACATGGCTTGGACTGGGGGCATTCATCAAGCCCCCTTCATGGCTTGGACTGGGGGCATTCATCAAGCCCCCTACATGGCTTGGACTGGGGGCATTCATCAAGCCACCCTTCATGGCTTGGACTGGGGGCATTCATCAAGCCACCCTTCATGGCTTGGACTGGGGGCAATCATCAAGCCACCCTACATGGCTTGGACTGGGGGCATTCATCAAGCCACCCTTCATGGCTTGGACTGGGGGCAATCATCAAGCCACCCTACATGGCTTGGACTGGGGGCATTCATCAAGCTACCCTACATGGCTTGGACTGGGGGCATTCATCAAGCCACCCTTCATGGCTTGGACTGGGGGCATTCATCAAGCCACCCTTCATGGCTTGGACTGGGGGCAATCATCAAGCCACCCTACATGGCTTGGACTGGGGGCATTCATCAAGCCACCCTTCATGGCTTGGACTGGGGGCAATCATCAAGCCACCTTACATGGCTTGGACTGGGGGCATTCATCAAGCCACCCTACATGGCTTGGACTGGGGGCATTCATCAAGCCACCCTTCATGGCTTGGACTGGGGGCATTCATCAAGCCACCCTTCATGGCTTGGACTGGGGGCATTCATCAAGCCACCCTACATGGCTTGGACTGGGGGCATTCATCAAGCCACCCTTCATGGCTTGGACTGGGGGCATTCATCAAGCCACCCTACATGGCTTGGACTGGGGGCATTCATCAAGCCACCCTTCATGGCTTGGACTGGGGGCATTCATCAAGCCACCCTTCATGGCTTGGACTGGGGGCATTCATCAAGCCACCCTACATGGCTTGGACTGGGGTATTCATCAAGCCACCCTTCATGGCTTGGACTGGGGGCATTCATCAAGCCACCCTTCATGGCTTGGACTGGGGGCATTCATCAAGCCACCCTTCATGGCTTGGACTGGGGGCATTCATCAAGCCACCCTACATGGCTTGGACTGGGGGTATTCATCAAGCCACCCTTCATGGCTTGGACTGGGGCAATCATCAAGCCCCCTACATGGCTTGGACTGGGGGTATTCATCAAGCCCCCTTCATGGCTTGGACTGGGGGCATTCATCAAGCCACCCTTCATGGCTTGGACTGGGGGCATTCATCAAGCCACCCTACATGGCTTGGACTGGGGGCATTCATCAAGCCACCCTTCATGGCTTGGACTGGGGGCATTCATCAAGCCACCCTTCATGGCTTGGACTGGGGGCATTCATCAAGCCACCCTTCATGGCTTGGACTGGGGGCATTCATCAAGCCACCCTTCATGGCTTGGACTGGGGGCATTCATCAAGCCACCCTTCATGGCTTGGACTGGGGGCATTCATCAAGCCACCCTTCATGGCTTGGACTGGGGGCATTCATCAAGCCACCCTTCATGGCTTGGACTGGGGGCATTCATCAAGCCACCCTACATGGCTTGGACTGGGGGTATTCATCAAGCCACCCTTCATGGCTTGGACTGGGGGCATTCATCAAGCCACCCTTCATGGCTTGGACTGGGGGCATTCATCAAGCCACCCTTCATGGCTTGGACTGGGGGCATTCATCAAGCCACCCTTCATGGCTTGGACTGGGGGCATTCATCAAGCCACCCTTCATGGCTTGGACTGGGGGCAATCATCAAGCCCCCCTGTATTGCCCACTCCCCCATGTTAAAAAACCTGAACGCTCTCTTGTGTTCCTTTAGTACACCTACTTGAATCCCTGAATCTGGAATATACTTTCACATGCTGTTTTAAAATAGAATTGACGCTGTGAGAAAAGAGATGACAACCACTGTAACCTTTGAGGGCCAGCATGAAAAGTTTCCAGGTGCTTCGCTTCTGCAGTCCTCTCTGCATGAGGAGACATAACAAATCAAGGGCCACCATCTCCCAGAGGCAGACAGGGGCTGCATCCCAAATGACTCTATATCCTCTATATAGTGCACTACTTCTGACCAGACCCCTATTGGCCCTGGTCAAAAGTAGTTCACTATATAGGGAATAGGGGTGCCATTGTGGACGCACCAGGGCGTCCTGGGGGACCAAAGCCCTGTTAGAGGGGAAAGGGAGAGCCAGAAAAGAGTGTCATTTCCCCTCCAGACATTACAGACATACTAGATCACATGAGTACAAAGATTAGACAGAGGTCATACAGATACAGTATTTAAAGTGTTTCAAAAATGTATTGGTCACGTACACAGATTTGCAGGTGTTATATCAGGTGTAGTGAAATGCTTATGTTACCAGCTCCAACAGGGCAGTAGAATGTCTTATGTTACCAGCTCCAACAGGGCAGTAGAATGTCGTATGTTACCAGCTCCACCAGGGCAGTAGAATGTCTTATGTTACCAGCTCCAACAGGGCAGTAGAATGTCTTATGTTACCAGCTCCAACAGGGCAGTAGAATGTCTTATGTTACCAGCTCCAACAGGGCAGTAGAATGTCTTATGTTACCAGCTCCAACAGGGCAGTAGAATGTCTTATGTTACCAGCTCCAACAGGGCAGTAGAATGTCTTATGTTACCAGCTCCAACAGGGCAGTAGAATGTCTTATGTTACCAGCTCCAACAGGGCAGTAGAATGTCTTATGTTACCAGCTCCAACAGGGCAGTAGAATGTCTTATGTTACCAGCTCCACCAGGGCAGTAGAATGTCTTATGTTATCAGCTCCAACAGGGCAGTAGAATGTCTTATGTTACCAGCTCCAACAGGGCAGTAGAATGTCTTTTGTTACCAGCTCCATCAGGGCAGTAGAATGTCTTATGTTACCTGCTCCAACAGGGCAGTAGAATGTCTTATGTTATCAGCTCCAACAGGGCAGTAGAATGTCTTATGTTATCAGCTCCAACAGGGCAGTATAATGGCTTATGTTACCAGCTCTAAAGGGCAGTAGAATGTCTTATGTTATCAGCTCCAACAGGGCAGTAGAATGTCTTATGTTACCAGCTCCAACAGGGCAGTAGAATGTCTTATGTTACCAGCTCCAACAGGGCAGAGAATGTCTTATGTTATCAGCTCCAACAGGGCAGTAGAATGTCTTATGTTACCAGCTCCAACAGGGCAGTAGAATGTCTTAAGTTATCAGCTCCAACTGGGCAGTAGAAGGGCTTATGTTACCAGCTCCAACAGGGCAGTAGAATGTCTTGTGTTACCCGCTCCGACAGAGTAGTAGAATGTCTTATGTTACCTGCTCCAACAGGGCAGTAGAATGTCTTATGTTATCAGCTCCAACTGGGCAGTAGAAGGTCTTATGTTACCTGCTCCAACAGGGCAGTAGAATGTCTTATGTTACCAGCTCCACCAGGGCAGTAGAATGTCTTATGTTATCAGCTCCAACCGGGCAGTAGAATGTCTTGTGTTACCAGCTCCAACAAGGTAGTAGAATGTCTTATGTTACCAGCTCCATCAGGGCAGTAGAATGTCTTATGTTATCAGCTCCAACAGGGCAGCAGAATGTCTTATGTTACCAGCTCCACCAGGGCAGTAGAATGTCTTATGTTACCAGCTCCAACAAGGTAGTAGAATGTCTTATGTTACCCGCTCTGACAGAGTAGTAGAATGTCTTATGTTACCCGCTCTGACAGAGTAGTAGAATGTCTTATGTTACCAGCTCCAACAGGGCAGTAGAATGTCTTATGTTACCAGCTCCAACAGGGCAGTAGAATGTCTTATGTTACCAGCTCCAACAGGGCAGTAGAATGTCTTATGTTACCAGCTCCAACAGGGCAGTAGAATGTCTTATGTTACCAGCTCCAACAGGGCAGTAGAATGTCTTATGTTACCAGCTCCAACAGGGCAGTAGAATGTCTTATGTTATCAGCTCCAACAGGGCAGTAGAATGTCTTATGTTACCAGCTCCAACAGGGCAGTAGAATGTCTTATGTTACCAGCTCCAACAGGGCAGTAGAATGTCTTATGTTATCAGCTCCAACAGGGCAGTAGAATGTCTTATGTTACCAGCTCCAACAGGGCAGTAGAATGTCTTATGTTATCAGCTCCAACAGGGCAGTATAATGTCTTATGTTACCAGCTCTAAAGGGGCAGTAGAATGTCTTATGTTATCAGCTCCAACAGGGCAGTAGAATGTCTTATGTTACCAGCTCCAACAGGGCAGTAGAATGTCTTATGTTACCAGCTCCAACAGGGCAGAGAATGTCTTATGTTACCAGCTCCAACAGGGCAGTAGAATGTCTTATGTTACCAGCTCCAACAGGTCAGTAGAATGTCTTATGTTACCAGCTTCAACAGGGCAGTAGAATGTCTTATGTTACCAGCTCCAACAAGGTAGTAGAATGTCTTATGTTATCAGCTCCAACAGGGCAGTAGAATGTCTTATGTTATCAGCTCCAACAGGGCAGTAGAATGTCTTAGTTATCAGCTCCAACTGGGCAGTAGAAGGGCTTATGTTACCAGCTCTAACAGAGCAGTAGAATGTCTTATGTTACCAGCTCCAACAGGGCAGTAGAATGTCTTATGTTACCAGCTCCATCAGGGCAGTAGAATGTCTTATGTTATCAGCTCCAACTGGGCAGTAGAAGGTCTTATGTTACCAGCTCCATCAGGGCAGTAGAATGTCTTATGTTTACCAGCTCCATCAGGGCAGTAGAATGTCTTATGTTATCAGCTCCAACTGGGCAGTAGAAGGTCTTATGTTACCAGCTCCAACAGAGCAGTAGAATGTCTTATGTTACCAGCTACAACAGGTCAGTAGAATGTCTTATGTTACCAGCTCCAACAGGTCAGTAGAATGTCTTATGTTACCAGCTACAACAGGTCAGTAGAATGTCTTATGTTACCAGCTCCAACAGGTCAGTAGAATGTCTTATGTTACCAGCTCCAACAGGGCAGTAGAATGTCTTATGTTACCAGCTCCAACAGGTCAGTAGAATGTCTTATGTTACCAGCTCCAACAGGTCAGTAGAATGTCTTATGTTACCAGCTCCAACAGGTCAGTAGAATGTCTTATGTTACCAGCTCCAACAGGGCAGTAGAATGTGTTATGTTACCAGCTCCAACAGGGCAGTAGAATGTCTTATGTTACCAGCTCCAACAGGGCAGTAGAATGTCTTATGTTACCAGCTCCAACAGGGCAGTAGAATGTCTTATGTTACCAGCTCCAACAGGGCAGTAGAATGTCTTATGTTACCAGCTCCAACAAGGTAGTAGAATGTCTTATGTTACCAGCTCCAACAGAGTAGTAGAATGTCTTATGTTACCAGCTCCAACAGGGCAGTAGAATGTCTTATGTTACCAGCTCCAACAGGGCAGTAGAATGTCTTATGTTACCAGCTCCAACAGGGCAGTAGAATGTCTTATGTTACCAGCTCCAACAGGGCAGTAGAATGTCTTATGTCACTAGCTCCATCGGGGCAGTAGAATGTCTTATGTTACCAGCTCCAACAGGGCAGTAGAATGTCTTATGTTACCAGCTCCAACAGGGCAGTAGAATGTCTTATGTTACCAGCTCCAACAGGGCAGTAGAATGTCTTATGTCACTAGCTCCATCAGGGCAGTAGAATGTCTTATGTTACCAGCTCCAACAGGGCAGTAGAATGTCTTATGTTACCAGCTCCAACAGGGCAGTAGAATGTCTTATGTTACCAGCTCCAACAGGGCAGTAGAATGTCTTATGTTACCAGCTCCAACAGGGCAGTAGAATGTCTTATGTTACCAGCTCCAACAGGGCAGTAGAATGTCTTATGTTACCAGCTCCAACAGGGCAGTAGAATGTCTTATGTTACCAGCTCCAACAGGGCAGTAGAATGTCTTATGTTACTAGCTCCAACAGGGCAGTAGAATGTCTTATGTTACCAGCTCTAACAGGGCAGTAGAATGTCTTATGTTACTAGCTCCAACAGGGCAGTAGAATGTCTTATGTTACTAGCTCCAACAGGGCAGTATAATGTCTTATGTTACCAGCTCTAACAGGGCAGTAGAATGTCTTATGTTACCAGCTCTAACAGGGCAGTAGAATGTCTTATGTTACTAGCTCCAACTGGGCAGTAGAATGTCTTATGTTACTAGCTCTAACAGGGCAGTAGAATGTCTTATGTTACTAGCTCCAACTGGGCAGTAGAATGTCTTATGTTACCAGCTCCAACAGGGCAGTAGAATGTCTTATGTTACTAGCTCCAACAGGGCAGTAGAATGTCTTGTGTTACTAGCTCCAACTGGGCAGTAGAATGTCTTATGTTACCAGCTCTAACAGGGCAGTAGAATGTCTTATGTTACTAGCTCCAACTGGGCAGTAGAATGTCTTATGTTACCAGCTCCAACTGGGCAGTAGAATGTCTTATGTTACCAGCTCTAACAGGGCAGTAGAATGTCTTATGTTACTAGCTCCAACTGGGCAGTAGAATGTCTTATGTTACCAGCTCCAACAGGGCAATAGAATGTCTTATGTTACCAGCTCCAACAGGGCAGTAGAATGTGTTATGTTACCAGCTCCAACAGGGCAGTAGAATGTCTTATGTTACTAGCTCCAACAGGGCAGTATAATGTCTTATGATACCAGCTCTAACAGGGCAGTAGAATGTCTTATGTTACCAGCTCCAACAGGGCAGTAGAATGTCTTATGTTACTAGCTCCAACAGGGCAGTAGAATGTCTTATGTTACCAGCTCTAACAGGGCAGTAGATTGTCTTATGTTACCAGCTCTAACAGGGCAGTAGAATGTCTTATGTTACTAGCTCCAACTGGGCAGTAGAATGTCTTATGTTACTAGCTCTAACAGGGCAGTAGAATGTCTTATGTTACTAGCTCCAACTGGGCAGTAGAATGTCTTATGTTACCAGCTCCAACAGGGCAGTAGAATGTCTTATGTTACTAGCTCCAACAGGGCAGTAGAATGTCTTATGTTACAGCTCCAACTGGGCAGTAGAATGTCTTATGTTACCATTCTAACAGGGCAGTAGAATGTCTTATGTTACTAGCTCCAACTGGGCAGTAGAATGTCTTATGTTACCAGCTCCAACTGGGCAGTAGAATGTCTTAGGTTACCAGCTCTAACAGGGCAGTAGAATGTCTTATGTTACTAGCTCCAACTGGGCAGTAGAATGTCTTATGTTACCAGCTCTAACAGGGCAGTAGAATGTCTTATGTTACTAGCTCCAACTGGGCAGTAGAATGTCTTATGTTACCAGCTCCAACAGGGCAGTAGAATGTCTTATGTTATAATATAATAATAATAATAATAATATATGCCATTTAGCAGACGCTTTTATCCAAAGCGACTTACAGTCATGTGTGCATACATTCTACGATGGGTGGTCCAGTGGATGAACCCACTACCCTGGCGTTACAAGCGCCATGCTCTACCAACTGAGCTACAGAAGGACCACCAGCTCCAACAGGGCAGTAGAATGTCTTATGTTACCAGCTCCAACAGGGCAGTAGAATGTCTTATGTTACTAGCTCCAACAGGGCAGTAGAATGTCTTATGATACCAGCTCTAACTGGGCAGTAGAATGTCTTATGTTACTAGCTCCAACAGGGCAGTAGAATGTGTTATGTTACCAGCTCCAACAGGGCAGTAGAATGTCTTATGTTACTAGCTCCAACAGGGCAGTAGAATGTCTTATGATACCAGCTCTAACTGGGCAGTAGAATGTCTTATGTTACTAGCTCTAACAGGGCAGTAGAATGTCTTATGTTACCAGCTCTAACAGGGCAGTAGAATGTCTTATGTTACTAGCTCCAACTGGGCAGTAGAATGTCTTATGTTACCAGCTCCAACAGGGCAGTAGAATGTCTTATGTTACTAGCTCCAACAGGGCAGTAGAATGTCTTATGTTACTAGCTCCAACTGGGCAGTAGAATGTCTTATGTTACCAGCTCTAACAGGGCAGTAGAATGTCTTATGTTACCAGCTCCAACTGGGCAGTAGAATGTCTTATGTTACCAGCTCTAACAGGGCAGTAGAATGTCTTATGTTACTAGCTCCAACTGGGCAGTAGAATGTCTTATGTTACCAGCTCTAACAGGGCAGTAGAATGTCTTGTGTTACTAGCTCCAACTGGGCAGTAGAATGTCTTATGTTACCAGCTCTAACAGGGCAGTAGAATGTCTTATGTTACTAGCTCCCAACTGGGCAGTAGAATGTCTTATGTTACCAGCTCCAACTGGGCAGTAGAATGTCTTATGTTACCAGCTCTAACAGGGCAGTAGAATGTCTTTGTTACTAGCTCCAACTGGGCAGTAGAATGTCTTATGTTACCAGCTCCAACAGGGCAGTAGAATGTCTTATGTTACCAGCTCCAACTGGGCAGTAGAATGTGTTATGTTACCAGCTCCAACAGGGCAGTAGAATGTCTTATGTTACTAGCTCCAACAGGGCAGTAGAATGTCTTATGATACCAGCTCTAACAGGGCAGTAGAATGTCTTATGTTACCAGCTCCAACAGGGCAGTAGAATGTCTTATGTTACTAGCTCCAACAGGGCAGTAGAATGTCTTATGTTACCAGCTCTAACAGGGCAGTAGAATGTCTTATGTTACCAGCTCTAACAGGGCAGTAGAATGTCTTATGTTACCAGCTCTAACAGGGCAGTAGATTGTCTTATGTTACTCAGCTCCAACTGGGCAGTAGAATGTCTTATGTTACAGCTCCAACTGGGCAGTAGAATGTCTTATGTTACCAGCTCCAACAGGGCAGTAGAATGTCTTATGTTACTAGCTCCAACAGGGCAGTAGAATGTCTTATGTTACTAGCTCCAACTGGGCAGTAGAATGTCTTATGTTACCAGCTCTAACAGGGCAGTAGAATGTCTTATGTTACTAGCTCCAACTGGGCAGTAGAATGTCTTATGTTACCAGCTCCAACTGGGCAGTAGAATGTCTTAGGTTACCAGCTCTAACAGGGCAGTAGAATGTCTTATGTTACCAGCTCCAACTGGGCAGTAGAATGTCTTTGTTACCAGCTCTAACAGGGCAGTAGAATGTCTTATGTTACTAGCTCAACTGGGCAGTAGAATGTCTTATGTTACCAGCTCCAACAGGGCAGTGAATGTCTTATGTTATCAGCTCCAACAGGGCAGTAGAATGTCTTATGTTACTAGCTCCAACAGGGCAGTAGAATGTCTTATGTTACCAGCTCTAACAGGGCAGTAGAATGTCTTATGTTACCAGCTCTAACAGGGCAGTAGAATGTCTTATGTTACTACAAGGGCAGTAGAATGTCTTATGTTACTAGCTCACAACAGGGCAGTAGAATGTCTTATGTTACCAGCTCTAACAGGGCAGTAGAATGTCTTATGTTACCAGCTCCAACAGGGCAGTAGAATGTCTTATGTTATCAGCTCCAACAGGGCAGTAGAATGTCTTGTGTTACCAGCTCCAACAGGGCAGTAGAATGTCTTATGTTACCAGCTCCAACAGGGCAGTAGAATGTCTTATGTTACCAGCTCCAACAGGACAGTAGAATGTCTTATGTTACTAGCTCCAACAGGGCAGTAGAATGTCTTATGTTACCAGCTCTAACAGGGCAGTAGAATGTCTTATGTTACTAGCTCCAACTGGGCAGTAGAATGTCTTATGTTACCAGCTCTAACAGGGCAGTAGAATGTCTTATGTTACTAGCTCCAACTGGGCAGTAGAATGTCTCACAAATACAATACTAATAGACACATAACAAAAAATCTAAACAAGAAATCAAGAAATGACAGAACCAGTCGAATGACTGTCATTAAAATAACAAATCACACCATTTAAACCACTGTATTAACTATTTATTATTTTTATAGTTTTAAACTATCTTTAACAGTTCATAACCTACTTATAAACCCCTTAATTAAAACCAATGTCTCCCCATACTGGTGCCTCCATTTTGAAACCACCACCAGTGGTCCTGAAGCAATAGGTTTCTGTTTCAATATGAACCATCTAAATATAGCTATTCATTTGAGATGCATTCAAATTCTGAATTTCTGTAAGCCTTCCAATCTGGGTGCCCAAGAGAGGCAGTCCTGACTGCAATGGGGGAATTATAAATATTTAAATGTTCTACCTTCTTACATTTCATGCAATGTGTAAATCAGGTTCTTCGAGCCTGCAGTGCACACTGCAAGAAAATGAGATATGCAAACACGTAACTAAGCAAAAGCACACACACACAAATTCTGTCCAAAAGGCCATCTGACTGTATGGACTGTCTTACAGTTAGTTCACAGTTTAACAGCCTGTTTAATGTTCAGTAGGGCCTATAATAATTCTAATAATAAATTATACAACTCTACAAAAGAACATGTTCTAATTTGACCAACAACATGACCACAACCTGCATTAGATAGATATAATAAAACATAGCTATGTGTCCGAGAGTATATACCACATCCTCATTTATACATCTCCTGTAATGTTTCCCTTGTGTAATGTCAATTCCTTTATTGACTTGATTTAACATGGTGACTATTAAGAGGCCTTTCTCATGTAGAATAACTATTTTATTTAATTTAACCAGGCAAGTCATTTCAGAACAAGCCCTTATTTACAATGACAGCCTTCTGGGGAACAGTGGGTTAACTGCCTTGTTCAGGGGAACAGTGTGTGTGGTCTAGCATCTGCAGAAAGGACTGTTGTGTTGTTAGTCATATTAACATAGAATTTCTGCTTCTTATCAAATCAAATTTTATTGGTCAAATACACGTTTTTGGCAGATGTTTTTGCGAGTGTAGTGACATGTTTGTGCTTCTAGTTCCGACACCGCAACAATATCTAACAAGTAATATCTAACAATTTTACAACAAACACCTAATACATACAAATCTCATTTCTGCTTATTTTCATTAAAGGCATTAGCATATGAAGAAATGCCAGTGCAGATTTATTGAATTAGTATAGTATATCTAGGCCAAGCGGTGATGTTTCAGTGTGTTGCATCACATCGCTAACGGTTATTTGCATTCCAGGCTCAAACATTCCCTCTAAATGGTTTATATGAATCCCTTTTCATATTGTGCTTTTTAGTATTCTGTATATCAGAAATACTGTATGCTTTACAATGAAGCACAGATTAGCAGTAACATACTTTCTGATGACTGGTGAGCAGTGGAGGAAAAACTACTCAATCGTCATACTTGAGTAAAAGTAAACATACCATAATAGAAAATGACACATTATTTGTAAAATACTACCTGAATAAAAATCTAAAAGTATTTGGTTTTATATGTACTTAAGTATCAAAAGTAGAAGTAGAAATCATTTCAACTTCCTCGTGTTAAGCAAAGCAAACGGCAGCATTTTCTTGTTTTTATTATATTTATGGATAGCCAGGGGCAAACTCCAACACTCAGACATCATTTACAAACGAAGCATTGGTGTTTAGTGAGTCCGCCAGATCAGAGGCAGTATGGATGACCAGGGATTATTGGAATTGGACCATTTTCCTGTCAAAATGTAACAAGTACTTTGGGTTGTCAGGGGAAATGTATGGATTAGAAAGTACATTATTTTCTTTAGGAATGTAGTGAAGTAAAAGCAAAAGTTGCCAAAAATATAAATAGTAAAGTATAGATACCCCCCAAAATGACTTAAGTAGTACTTTAAAGTATTTTTTACTTCAGTACTTTACACCAGTGCTGGTGAGATTGTCAGGTAGACAGAAATATAATCAGGCAGAGACAGAGTACTTTCCGCCCACTCAGTGTTTTGAACAGTAGCTGTTATGCTGTACAATATGCCTGTTTCACATTGTTTGCCACTTCTCACACATATACACAGCTGTCACAGTGATCATTGTTTTTCACTTCTCACACAGATACACAGCTGTCACAGTGATCATTGTTTTTCACTTCTCACACAGATACACAGCTGTCACAGTGATCATTGTTTTTCACTTCTCACACAGCTACACAGCTGTCACAGTGATCATTGTTTTTCACTTCTCACACAGATACACAGCTGTCACAGTGATCATTGTTTTTCACTTCTCACACAGATACACAGCTGTCACAGTGATCATTGTTTTTCACTTCTCACACAGATACACAGTGATCATTGTTTTTCACTTCTCACACAGCTACACAGCTGTCACAGTTATCATTGTTTTTCACTTATCACACAGATACACAGCTGTCACAGTTATCATTGTTTGTCACTTATCACACAGATACACAGTGATCATTGTTCTTCACTTCTCACACAGCTACACAGCTGTCACAGTTATCATTGTTTTTCACTTCTCACACAGATACACAGCTGTCACAGTTATCATTGTTTTTCACTTCTCACACAGATACACAGCTGTCACAGTTATCATTGTTTTTCACTTCTCACACAGATACACAGCTGTCACAGTTATCATTGTTTTCAGGGTGTTATATTTCCCTTCAGCTCTTCAAAATATACTCCTTCTGCTCCAATATTTCATACCCTAAAATAAATCATGCATTGTTAGATGACTAACTACCTAAATCACGTCAACAGGCACTCTCAGATATAGCAAACAAAGATGTGTGTTTCCACGTTTGGCGATAGACTTTCTCCAACTGTTATCCATATTAATTCCCCATTCTGAGATAGACACAGGATGGCTCGCATATGGAACCCTATTTCCTCAAAGTTCACTACTTTTGACCAGAGACCTATGGGCCCTAGTCCAAAGTAATGCACTTCATAGGGAATAGGGTGCCATTTGGGATGTTGACTCAGGGTTCATAGAAACTGGTGCATAGCAATTACCTGGTCTTCTTTGAACAGCTTTCTGTGTATCTCATCAAGGCTCATTTTCATCGAAGCAAACAGCAGATCCCCTCCAAATCATACGATGTGCCCCAAATGGCACCCTCTTCCCTGTTTAGTGCACTACTTCTGACCAGAGCCCTATGGGAGTTCCTATGGGCCCTGACCAAAAGTAGTGCACTACATAGTGAATAGGATGTGGTTTGGGGCACAGAGGTACGTTTCTGGCTCCCACAGAGCAATCGTAATGGCTCCGCTATCTTCATTCTCCCTCAAAAGAGAAAAAACACAGAACACATGCTTTTCATGTGGATTTTTCATTTCAGTCCGCCTGAGACCATTTTGAAAGAGGCAAACAAGTTGTGTGTCAGTTGCTGAAGATGGCTTTAATACTAACTTGTCTATCAACTAGTCGGCTGGTTCATGATGTTTCCTGTTTGTGGAACTAATTAATTTATAACATCCTTATTATAGATCACTATGATGCATTATATGACTCAAGTGCAAAGGACATTGTAGATATGCCTAGTATGTCTATATTCAACACTGACAATTTGTTAAGAATGGAGGTCAGGCTGGCTAGTTGGTTTCGTAAAACATTTTAAATTAATGATTGTAATTTCAGACTTGGCTCAATGCAGGTTGAGAGTTGGCTCAATAAGAGCAGTGTCTGTTGCTCTCTCTTTCTCTCTTTCTCTCTCTCTCTCTCTCTCTCTCTCTCTCTCTCTCTCTCTCTCTCTCTTCTCTCTCTCTCTCTCTCTCTCCCTCTCTCTTCTCTCTTACACTGCTCTCCCTCTCTCTCTCTCTCTCTCTTTCTCTCTCTCTCTCTCTCTCTCTCTCTCTCTCCCTCTCCCAATATCAGGTTCTGATAGTATTTACACTGTAGTTTAGATCCCAATATCAGGTTCTGATAGTATTTACACTGTAGTTTAGATCCCAATATCAGGTTCTGATAGTATTTACACTGTAGTTTAGATCCCAATATCAGGTTCTGATAGTATTTACACTGTAGTTTAGATCCCAATATCAGGTTCTGATAGTATTCACACTGTAGTTTAGATCCCAATATCAGGTTCTGATAGTATTCACACTGTAGTTTAGATCCCAATATCAGGTTCTGATAGTATTCACACTGTAGTTTAGATCCCAATATCAGGTTCTGATAGTATTCACACTGTAGTTTAGATCCCAATATCAGGTTCTGATTGTATTTACACTGTAGTTTAGATCCCAATATCAGGTTCTGATAGTATTTACACTTTAGTTTAGGTCCCAATATCAGGTTCTGATAGTATTTGAATGGGATCCTCTCAGGTACTTGGACCCTGTCACACTGTAGTTTAGATCCCTAAATGATTTAGTTTAGATCCCATAAGGAGACAAACTGTCCACTTCGTACTCCAACAAAATGAATTTGGCTCATAAATGTGAATAGATGAATAGGCTTTTCTGACGTGTCTTGTCTTCACACACGGTGAAAGTTTCATTTATTTTTCATTCCAACTTGACATTCTGACAATGATTTATTTCTACTTGGTAAGTCCCCTGACAATGTTGTTGTAAGACAAAGGTTCGGATAGATTTTTGACATGCTGAAAGGTCGTACATGTTTGAACATTCATTGCAATGATTGTGTCTAGCCCACTGTATTCCAGTTTATATACATTTAATCATCTTATGAAATATAAAGTTTGTCAATTTGTTTCATGTGAGAGTGTTATTGTCCCATTTCGAAACAAACTATGGGTTATAGCTTCTATTAAACCCTGAATGAAAGGCTGTAATCACAGCTTGCCCTTACTCACTAATAGGCTGGGTCAGAAATACACTCCATCTAGGTAATGGCTGGCAAGCAGCAATTATACTACATGCTATATATATACATCTGGGACTGTAAACATAGGATTGTAATACCCTGTAATTACTGTTTCTCTGCCGTTCGCCGACGGACTCCAACAAAACTCAACAGGCAGTTTAATTCATGGCGTCCATTATAGTGATGTGACACAGTGGACTCACTGATAGTGGTGCTGTGAGTTATGCAGTAGGGTGTAATTGTCCTCCTGATTAAACCAAAGCTCAAACGTCACATTGAAATGTATGTGCGTCACAAATACCACCGTATTCCCTATCTAGTGCACTACTTTTCACCAGGGCCCAAAAGTCTCTAGTCAAAAGTAGAGGGAATAGGGTGCCATTAGTGACGTAGTTGTAGACAGTGATATGTGACAGGAACGTGTGACGCAGTACGATGTAATACAGAGAGGTAGCAGACCTGAGTTCAAATACTATTTGAGATCATTTCTAATACTTGAGCTAGGTTTGATTGAGCTTCCTTGACGCAATATAATCTACAGAATGTTCTTAGAAGTGCAAACCCCGCCCCTTCTGGCACTCCAGCCAGGCTAGAGCAAACACTCTAAAGGATTTCAAATAGTATTTGAACCCAGGTCTGGTACGTAGGTGCTGGACAGTGAGAAAGCTGCTGTAGCCAGGGACAGTGATACATAATGTGGATGTATCCACGAGGATGAATTGTATTTCTCCCAGCTAGACATAGCTATGTGTAAGTAATGGAGCGTGGCATCATGGGAAATGACCCATAGAGATAGATAGAGAGGTGTGCCCTCTTTCCATCTCTATGGAAGGTGATGCTACAGTCTCAAAAAACCTTAATCAGGGTGTGAGATGGAGATAGATAGAGAGGTGTGCCCTCTTTCCAGATAGAGAGGTGTGCCCTCTTTCCAGATAGAGAGGTGTGCCCTCTTTCCATCTCTATGGAAGGTGATGCTACAGTCTCCAAAAACCTCCAAAAACCTTAATCAGGGTGTGTATTCATAAAGTGTTTTATAGTTTGAGTGCTGATCTAGGATCAGTTTTGCCTCATAGACCATAATGATTAAGATTATATGGACATAGGGGATCTGATCCTAGAACAGCGCAGACCAAGCAGTGAAGAAAAATATATATATATATATATATATATCAATTATTATTATTATTATTACCAAGCAATCAATTATATGTCTATTATGAGAAAACAGGAAGTCTTTAAAACTAGTTTTCACTTTATTTCACTTTATTATTATGTTATTACCATAAAATTACATTTTTACTAGGATAATTGAATAGGATCTCTGTGGTTGTTACCCTCCATTCTGAGCTGGAATGTAAAGTGCTACTGAACCCTTTCCCATTTCTTCAGAAGACCTCTTTACAAAAACAAGTTCAAAGGATTAATCAACATTGTAATGGGGTATAGCAACGCAACCTACAAAGGAAATGGAGATATTTGATGTTACTGCAGGCAACAGTGATATGGTGGGTACCAACCTGCCAAATGTTAGTTCCATGTGTCAGTATTGTTGGTTGAGGAACAAGAACTCCTGTCTCTTTCAGCTCACTTTTGGGAGAGCCCAAAACTACAGGCCAGAGGATGGACCAAGGGCTATTGACAACAACAATGGCATGATGTTTTACACACACACACACGCACGCACGCACATGCACACGCACGCAAACACACACACGCGCACGCGCGCACACACACACACGCACAAGCGCACGCACGCAAACACACACATGCGCACAGACACACACACACACACACATTCACTGGGGGGAAGCTGGCAAAGACCTAAAGCCTCAGTATCCCAGCCATGGGTAAAACAAACACTGTCTTTGATGTTCTCTTGGTTCTCTATTCTCTGTTTAACAATACAACCCTTCCCTTTGCCCCTGTAGCAGGTCAAACTCTCCTTCAGAATAGCTCTGCCATAGATGAGACATTTGTTGTTCCCAAATGGCTTCCTATTACCTACAAAGGGCTCTACTTTTGACCAGAGCCCTATAGACCCTGGTTGAAAGTAGTGCACTTTATTGGCAATAAACTCTATTTTCTTCTCCCACAACAGTTACTGCAGTATGATGATGTGTTTTTTTCAAAACAGGTTTCACAAATGTGTAAGACCTTTATATTCACAGTTTAGTGAATCGTTTCACCAGTTTAACTCTCAGTCAAGACATGATGAGTGTCCAAAGAGATTTCAACTCATCAACAATTACTGAGAGCCCTGTCCTTCCTCAATGTTCAGAGTGTGTACATGTGTGTGTGTGCTTGTTTGTGCGTGCGTACATGTGTGTGTGTGTGTGTGTTAGTTTGTGCGTGTGTACAGGTGTGTGTGTGTTTGTTTGTGCGTGCGTACATGTGTGTGTGTTTGTTTGTGCGTGTGTACATGTGTGTGTGTTGTTTGTGTGTGTGTGTATATGTGTGTGTGTGTTTGTGTGTGTGTACATGTGTGTGTGTGTTTGTTTGTGTGTGTGCATGTGTGTGTGTGTTTGTGTTTGTGTGTGCGTGTGTACATGTGTGTGTGTTTGTTTGTGCGTGTGTACATGTGTGTGTGTGTTTGTTTGTGCGTGCGTACATGTGTGTGTGTTTGTTTGTGTGTGTGTGTGTGTTTGTGTGTGCGTGTGTATATGTGTGTGTGTTTGTTTGTGTGTGTGTACATGTGTGTGTTTGTTTGTGTGTGTGTACATGTGTGTGTGTGTTTGTTTGTGTGTGTGTACATGTGTGTGTGTGTGTGTGTTTGTTTGTGTGTACATGTGTGTGTGTTTGTTTGTGTGTGTTCAGTGCTGCTTCACCTTTTTGCTGAAACAAGTCTGGAATAATGCAACAGGGACAAATATATTATATCTCAAATAATTGTGTATTAATAATCATCTAAAATGTGTGTTTGAGAAAAATGTGTTGGTTCATCCTTTATTTGTCACATGCGCCGAAGACAACAAGTGTAGATTTACAGTGAAATGCTTACTTTTACAAGCCCTTAACCAACAGAGCAGTTCAAGAAGAAGAAAATATTTACCAACTGGACTAAAATAAAAAGTAACACAATAAGAATAACAATAATGAGGATATATACAGGGGGCACCGGTACCGAGTCAGTGTGGAGGCTATATACAGGGGGCACCGGTACCGAGTCAGTGTGAGGCTATATACAGGGGGCACCGGTACCGAGTCAGTGTGGAGGCTATATACAGGGGGCACCGGTACCGAGTCAGTGTGAAGGCTATATACAGGGGCACCGGTACCGAGTCAGTGTGAGGCTATATCACCGGTACCGAGTCAGTGTGGAGGCTATATACAGGGGGCACCGGTACCGAGTCAGTGTGAAGGCTATATATAGGGGGCACCGGTACCGAGTCAGTGTGGAGGCTATATACAGGGGGCACCGGTACCAAGTCAGTGTGGAGGCTATATACAGGGGGTACCGGTACCGAGTCAGTGTTAAGGCTATATACAGGGGGCACCGGTACCAAGTCAGTGTGGAGGCTATATACAGGGGGCACCGGTACCGAGTCAGTGTGGAGGCTATATACAGGGGGGGCACGAGTCAGTGTAAGGCCAGGGAGAGTCAGTGTGAAGGCTATATACAGGGGGCACCGGTACCGAGTCAGTGTGGAGGCTATATACAGGGGGTACCGGTACCGAGTCAGTGTGAAGGCTATATATAGGGGGCACCGGTACCGAGTCAGTGTGGAGGCTATATACAGGGGGTACCGGTACCGAGTCAATGTGGAGGCTATATACAGGGGGTACCGGTACCGAGTCAGTGTGGAGGCTATATACAGGGGGTACCGGTACCGAGTCAGTGTGGAGGCTAAATACAGGGGGCACCGGAGTCAAGTAATCTGTACATGTAGGGGTACAGGCTAGTGGAGGTAATCTGTACATGTAGGGGTACAGGCTAGTGGAGGTAATCTGTACATGTAGGGGTACAGGCTAGTGGGGGTAATCTGTACATGTAGGGGTACAGGCTAGTGGAGGTAATCTGTACATGTAGGGGTACAGGCTAGTGGAGGTAATCTGTATTTGTAGGGGTACAGGCTAGTGGAGGTCATCTGTACATGTAGGGGTACAGGCTAGTGGGGGTCATCTGTACATGTAGGGGTACAGGCTAGTGGGGGTCATCTGTACATGTAGGGGTACAGGCTAGTGGGGGTAATCTGTATTTGTAGGGGTACAGGCTAGTGGGGGTAAACTGTATTTGTAGGGGTACAGGCTAGTGGAGGTAATCTGTATTTGTAGGGGTACAGGCTAGTGGAGGTAATATGTATTTGTAGGGGTACAGGCTAGTGGAGGTAATCTGTATTTGTAGGGGTACAGGCTAGTGGGGGTAATCTGTACATGTAGGGGTACAGGCTAGTTGAGGTAATCTGTACATGTAGGGGTACAGGCTAGTGGAGGTCATCTGTACATTTAGGGGTACAGGCTAGTGGAGGCCATCTGTACATTTAGGGGTACAGGCTAGTGGAGGTCATCTGTACATGTAGGGGTACAGGTTAGTTGAGGTAATCTGTACATGTAGGTGGGGGTGAAGTGACTATGCATAGGTAACAAACAAACAGCTAGTAGCAGCAGTGTACAAAAGGGAGGTGGGAGGGTGTCAATATATATTGTCCGGTGGCAATCTTATGAATTGTTCAGCCAGCAGTCTTATGGCTTAGGGGTAGAAGCTGTTGAGGAGCCTTTTGGTCCTAGACTTGATGCTCCGGTACCACTTGCCGTGCGGTAGCAGAGAAAACAGTCTATAACTTGGGTGACTGGAGTCTTTGACAATTTTATGGGCTTTCCTTTGACACCACTTATTAATAGGTCCTGGATGGCAGAAAGCTTGGCCCCAGTGATGTACTGGGCCTTTTGCACTACCCTCTGTAGCGCCTTACGGTCAGATGCCGACCAGTTTCCATAACAGGTGGTGATGCAACCGATCAGCATGCTCTCGATAGTGGAGCTGTAGAACCTTTTGAGGTTCTGGGGACCCATGCCAAATCTTTTCAGTCTCCTAAGGGGGAATAGGTTTTGTCGTGCCCTCTTCACGACTGTCGCGGTATGTTTGGACCATGATAGTTTGTTGGTGATGTGGACACCAAGGAACTCAAAACTCTTAACCCGCTCCACTACAGCCCCGTCGATGTTAATGGGGGCCTGTTCATTCCACCATTTCCTGTAGTCCACGATCAGCTTCTTAGTCTTGCTCACCTTGAGGGAGAGGTTGTTGTCCTGGCAGTTGTCCACACTGCCAGTTTTCTGACCTCCTCCCTATAGGCTGTCTCATCGTTGCCGGTGATCAGGCCTACCACTGTTGTGTCATCAGCAAACTTAATGATGGTGTTGGAGTTGTGTTTGGCCACGCAGTCATGTATGGACAGGGAATACAGGAGGGGCACACCCTGAGGGGCACCAGTGTTATGGATCAGTGTGGCAGATGTGTTGTTGCCTACCGTTACCACCTGGGGGTGGCCCGTCAGGAAGTCCAGGATCCAGTTGCAGAGGGAGTTGTTTAGTCCCGGAGTCCTTAGCTTAGTGATGAGCTTCATGCCCACTATGGTGTTGAACACTGAGATGTAGTCAATGAACATCATTCTCACATAGGTGTTCCTTTTGTCCAGGTGAGAAAGGGTGGTGTGGAGTGCGATTGAGATTGTGTCATCTGTGGATCTGTTGGGGCGGTATGCGAATTGGAGTGGGTCTAGGGTGTTTGGGAGGATGCTGTTTATGTGAGCCATGACCAGCTTTTCAAGGCACTTCATGGCTACCGATGTGAGCGCCACGGGGTGGTAATCATTTAGGCAGGTTACCTTCTCTTCATTTAGGCAGGTTATCTTCGCTTCCTTGGGCACAGGGACTATGGTGGTCTATTTGAAGCATTTAGGTATTACAGACTTGGTCAGGCAGAAGTTGAAAATGTCAGTGAAGACACTTGAAAGTTGGTCCGTGCATGCTTTGAGTACACGTCCTGGTAATCCGTCTGGCCCAGCGGCTTTGTGAATGTTTACCTGTTTAAAGGTTTTGTTCACATCGGCTAACGAGAGATTTATCACAGTCATCCAGAACAGCTGGTGCACTCGTGCATGATTCAGTGTTGCTTGCCTCGAAGCGAGCATTAAAAGCATTTAGCTCGTCTGGTAGTCTCGCGTCACTGGGCAGCTCGCATCTGGGTTTCCCTTTGTAGTCAGTAATAGTTTTCAAGCCCTGACACATCGGATGAGCATCAGAGCATGGGTAGTAGGATTCAATCTTAGTCCTGTATTGATGCTTTGCTTGTTTGATGGTTCGTCTGAGGGCGTAGCGGGATTTCTTATAAGCATCTGGATTAGTCTAACGCCCCTTGAAAGCGGCAGCTCTAGCCTTTACCTCGATGCCTTATGACAGTACGACAGAGAAATATTCACATATATACAGTATCTATTGAAGAAGCAATCTACACTACACATAAATACACATTCTCTCAATAATTCATGCCTTCTGGGAATGCTAAAAAGTCCAAAAGTTATGGGTGAAGTTAAAAAGTTGTCTGTCAGAAGTATTAAAGTGTAAATGCACTCTTAATCTGTCTGTCTGCATATTTCAAGACATGGCACATGAGGGTGCGGTGAGATACCCGATGGTTTCTACCACACTTTTCTTGTCAATCATCTTGAAAACACGTATAATTAAAAACTGGAAATCAACCAATCCTCCATCTCTAACACAAAGGAAAGGTCAAATGATTTATTATCTAAATGTTGAAAGTGTGTGGGCGAGGGAGAGAAACAAAATGGTGCAGTTTGAGGCCATGTGGCAGAGAGTGATGCAGGCATGGGGGATGGGAGTGAACGTCTCTATGTTTTTGTTTGCATGTTTATGTTTTATATTGTGAAAAACAAAAAAATGTCAAACAAAAAACACATTTTCCATTTTCATTTAGAACATGAAAAAATGATGTATTATTGAGTTGTGTCTTTATCCTTGTAACAGTATATCACAGTATAGTAGAGTAACAGTATTCTTTCTCCTTATAACACAGTAGAGTAGTAGTAGTAGTAGTAGTCTTTATCTTTTTAACACAGTAGTAGTAGTAGTAGTAATCTTTATCCTTATAACACAGTAGAGTAGTAGTAGTATTAGTAGTAGTAGTAGTCTTTATCCTTATAACATAGTAGTAGTAGTAGTAGTAGTAGTAGTATTAGCAGTAGTAGTAGTATTAGTCTTTATCCTTATAACACAGTAGAGTAATAGTAGTAATCTTTATCCGTATAACACAGTAGAGTAGTAGTAGTAGTAGTAGTAGTAGTAGTAGTAGTAGTCTTTATCCTTATAACACAGTAGTAGTAGTAGTAATCTTTATCCTTATAACACAGTAGAGTAGTAGTAGTAGTAGTAGTAGAAGAAGTAGTCTTTATCCTTATAACACAGTAGTAGTAGTAATATTTATCCTTATAACACAGTAGAGTAGTAGTAGTAGTAGTAGTAGTAATCTTTATCCTTATAACACAGTAGAGTAGTAGTAGTAGTAGTAGTAGTAGTAGTAATCTTTATCCTTATAACACAGCAGAGTAGTAGTAGTAGTAGTAGTAGTGGTAGTAGTAGTAGTAATCTTTATCCTTATAACACAGTAGAGTAGTAGTAGTAGTAGTATTAGTAGTAGTAGTAGTAGTAGTAGTAGTAGTAGTAGTAGTAGTAGTAGTGGTAGTAGTAGTAGTAGTAATCTTTATCCTTATAACACAGTAGAGTAGTAGTAGTAGTAGTAGTAGTAGTAGTGGTAGTAGTAGTAGTAATAATCTTTATCCTTATTACACAGTAGAGTAGTAGTAGTAGTAGAAGTAGTCTTTATCCTTATAACACAGCAGAGTAGTAGTAGTAGTCTTTATCCTTATAACACAGTAGAGTTGTAGTAGTAGTCTTTATCCTTATAACACAGTTGAGTAGTAGTAGAGACAGTAGAGAGTAATGTACATGATTAATGTCTATTGAAACAAACAATATCCACTCCACATATATAGATTTTCTGCATTATTTTTCATTAGCGACATGACTACTATCCTACTCTGCTGGCATTGTAACCTGCCAGTGCCAGCGGTTGGCTATAGAATATAAATGTGTGTCTGTGCTAGTCTTTTAAGTGGGGCCAAGTTAACACTTTGCAGCTCACCTAAACCCCCCTATCAAGCAGCAGCAGCTGTAGAGACCCCCAAGCCTCCACAGACTTAATCCAATTTGACTGGTCATCACTGGAGGCCGTAGCTGCATGGAACATAGGCCACGGCTCAAATGGTACCCTGTTCCCTATACAGTGTACTACGTTTGACTAGCGGGTTCCCTACGGGCCCTGGTCAAAAGTAGTGCACTATATAGGGACTAGAACAGCATGGGACCTGGGTGGATAAACCTTTTTACTCTGCATTAGTGGAAAGGTTTATCATTTCATTTCTGTTCTGAGTCTGATTTAGCTGTGGTGGGAAGAATATTAAATGAATCAGATAGTTAGTCTATACCGGTACGGCATTGTTTAATTTCTCTCCAAAGAACAGGGGCAATTTAGATAGTTTAATTAATAATACAATACTGTGTCTTTCTGAGGGGGGTTCCCACAAGAGTTGGAAGTAGCATGAGTTGAAAATGATGGATTACTGTGAACAATATCTAATATCTGAGTTTGTTTTACGTTACCAAAGAAATGCCATGACATGAATGGCTATTAGACACAGTCACTAACACAGGACCAATTGTAGAAGGACATGCCATCTGGCATTTAGACTAGGGTAGGCCTAATAATCTGGTAATAATCTGGTTAATATATGTTAATCAGAGCAATTAACCACTAATCTTCTGCATCTTCTACACTAACAGTGTTTGGGTAGAAATCAACTGTTTTCTTTGCTATACTGTTCATGTCGAAAGCTTGAATGTTAAAACAATATATGTTTTTTTCAGCACATCATTTATTCAAATTTTAAGTCGGTGTACTTTTGTTCCATGCACCAGTTGCACGTTAAAGGGGAAATCCACAGTTTAAACAATAATGCGAACTACCCACCATTGTTTCAGTAAAAGGCTCAGTGATGGGGCTCAGTGATGGGGCTCAGTGATGGGGCTCAGTGATGGGGCTCAGTGATGGGGCTCAGTGATGGGGCTCAGTGATGGGGCTCAGTGATGGGCTGTAAGAATTGTACTACTCTATAGACAGAGCTTTGGATGCAATGACCGACCGTCCATTAAATCAAAATGATATTTTTGACCATGTTTTAAGGCTGCACTGTAACGCCGTTCTTCGTTTGTCAAAAGAGAGTCGGACCGAAATGCAGCGTGGTTGTTACTCATGACTTTAATGAAAAAAGCGACACATGAAATAACTATACAAAATACAAAACAACAAACGGAACGTGAAAGCTAATTACAGCCTATCTGGTGAAACTACACAGAGACAGGAACAATCACCCACGAAATAAACAGTGAAACCCAGGCTCCCTAAATACGGTTCCCCATCAGCGACAACAAGAATCACCTGACTCTGATTGAGAACCGCCTCAGGCAGCCAAGCCTATACTAGACACCCCCCTAATCAACCACAATCCCAATGCCTACAAAAACCCCAATACGACAACACAATAAACACATGTCACACCCTGGCCTGAACAAATAATTAAAGAAAACACAAAATACTAAGACCAAGGCGTGACATGCACATTGTTTGTTTACGTTTACATTATTACACTCATTGGAGTAAACAATATTTTTGGGGGGTTCTGAAGGGGTACGACAGATGAACTAAGCTCATGAGCCAAGTTATATTCTTCAAAACAATGGTTAGATATCATTCATTTCGTAATACTGGCCATGCACATAAACTCTATGAAAGGACACAGATATTTTATCTTTGCATTAATTCTATGATTAATATCAATATTTCTCAATCCTAAACATGAACAAAAATATTTGTTCAACCTTGTCCTTGAACTGTACTGTAATTGAAATCTAACTGGTTTTGATGAGCTTCCATCTCCGCTTGTTGGATGCTTCATAGAAGCAGTGCATATGGTTCGGGGACACTGAATCATCCAAGGGAATGCGACTCCTCGGCCAGAGAAACTGCTACCGCTGAAATAATCTTTCAGTTAATCCACACCAGACATATCAGACAGCTGTCATTGGCCGAGCTGGCCGGCCAGCCACGTGGGGAGTCACGTCTTGGCACCGTCTACCACAGATCTCTCTGAGACAATCTTCATATTGCAGCGTCGCTAAGCAGCAGAGCTGGGTTCAAATGGTATTTTGAATAGTATGTTATTCCAGACAGGCTTGAGCAAATGCATGAAATGTTTGAATGATTTCAAATTGTGTTTGAATCCAGGTCTGCTAACCAGTGTGATTCATCTTTGTCCTCGATCACAGCCGTAAAACAAATCACCATCCTCCACAGATCAATCAGGGAGGAGAGAAGCAGAGGAGAGGAGAAGAGAGGAAGAGAGGAAGAAAATTCCTATTATTATGTACTTATGCACTATCTACAGATGCTCCTCTGTTTCTATTATTATGTACTGATGCACTATCTACAGATGCTCCTCTGTTTCTATTATTATGTACTGATGCACTATCTACAGATGCTCCTCTGTTTCTATTATTATGGACTGATGCACTATCTACAGATGCTCCTCTGTTTCTATTATTATGTACTGATGCACTATCTACAGATGCTCCTCTGTTTCTATTATTATGTACTGATGCACTATCTACAGATGCTCCTCTGTTTCTATTATTATGTACTGATGCACTATCTACAGATGCTCCTCTGTTTCTATTATTATGTACTGATGCACTATCTACAGATGCTCCTCTGTTTCTATTATTATGTACTGATGCACTATCTACAGATGCTCCTCTGTTTCTATTATTATGTACTGATGCACTATCTACAGATGCTCCTCTGTTTCAGATGCTCCTCTGTTTCTATTATTATGTACTGATGCACTATCTACAGATGCTCCTCTGTTTCTATTATTTTCTATTATTATGTACTGATGCACTATCTACAGATGCTCCTCTGTTTCTATTATTATGCACTATCTACAGATGCTCCTCTGTTTCTATTATTATGTACTGATGCACTATCTACAGATGCTCCTCTGTTTCTATTATTATGTACTGATGCACTATCTACAGATGCTCCTCTGTTTCTATTATTATGTACTGATGCACTATCTACAGATGCTCCTCTGTTTCTATTATTATGTACTGATGCACTATCTACAGATGCTCCTCTGTTTCTATTATTGATGCACTACTACAGATGCTCCTCTGTTTCTATTATTATGTACTATCTACAGATGCTCCTCTGTTTCTATTATTATGTACTGATGCACTATCTACAGATGCTCCTCTGTTTCTATTATTATGTACTGATGCACTATCTACAGATGCTCCTCTGTTTCTATTATTATGTACTTATGCACTATCTACAGATGCTCCTCTGTTTCTATTATTATGTACTGATGCACTATCTACAGATGCTCCTCTGTTTCTATTATTATGTACTGATGCACTATCTACAGATGCTCCTCTGTTTCTATTATTATGTACTGATGCACTATCTACAGATGCTCCTCTGTTTCTATTATTATCTACAGATGCTCCTCTGTTTCTATTATTATGTACTGATGCACTATCTACAGATGCTCCTCTGTTTCTATTATTATGTACAGATGCTCCTCTGTTTCTATTATTATGTATGATGCACTATCTACAGATGCTCCTCTGTTTCTATTATTATGTACTGATGCACTATCTACAGATGCTCCTCTGTTTCTATTATTATGTACTGATGCACTATCTACAGATGCTCCTCTGTTTCTATTATTATGTACTGATGCACTATCTACAGATGCTCCTCTGTTTCTATTATTATGTACTGATGCACTATCTACAGATGCTCCTCTGTTTCTATTATTATGTACTGATGCACTATCTACAGATGCTCCTCTGTTTCTATTATTATGTACTGATGCACTATCTACAGATGCTCCTCTGTTTCTATTATTATGTACTGATGCACTATCTACAGATGCTCCTCTGTTTCTATTATTATGTACTGATGCACTATCTACAGATGCTCCTCTGTTTCTATTATTATGTACTGATGCACTATCTACAGATGCTCCTCTGTTTCTATTATTATGACTGATGCACTATCTACAGATGCTCCTCTGTTTCTATTATTATGTACTGATGCACTATCTACAGATGCTCCTCTGTTTCTATTATTATGTACTGATGCACTATCTACAGATGCTCCTCTGTTTCCTGATTATGTACTATCTACAGATGCTCCTCTGTTCTATACAGATGCTCCTCTGTTTATTATTATGTACTGATGCACTATCTACAGATGCTCCTCTGTTTCTATTATTATGTACTGATGCACTATCTACAGATGCTCCTCTGTTTCTATTATTATGTACTGATGCACTATCTACAGATGCTCCTCTGTTTCTATTATTATGTACTGATGCAGATGCTCCTCTGTTTCTATTATTATGTACTGATGCACTATCTACAGATGCTCCTCTGTTTCTATTATTATTATGATGCACTATCTACAGATGCTCCTCTGTTTCTATTATTATGTACTATCTACAGATGCTCCTCTGTTTCTATTATTATGATACTGATGTTTCACTGATGCATCTACAGATGCTCCTCTGTTTCTATTATTATGTACTGATGCACTATCTACAGATGCTCCTCTGTTTCTATTATTATGTACTGATGCACTATCTACAGATGCTCCTCTGTTTCTATTATTATGTACTGATGCACTATCTACAGATGCTCCTCTGTTTCTATTGATGCACTATCTACAGATGCTCCTCTGTTTCTATTATTATGTCCTGATGTACTCCTCTGTTTCTGATGCACTATCTACAGATGCTCCTCTGTTTCTATTATTATGTACTGATGCACTATCTACAGATGCTCCTCTGTTTCTATTATTATGTACTGATGCACTATCTACAGATGCTCCTCTGTTTCTATTATTATCTACAGATGCTCCTCTGTTTCTATTATTATCTACAGATGCTCCTCTGTTTCTTCTGTCACTTGTACGTCTCGCCCGGGGACCCAGTAGTTTCAACACAGAGGTGTTCATTGAAATCGACACAATTAACTCAACAATCAGCTGAGACACATCTGACAGGCCACAATCAGTTGATATCCCTGTATCCCTGCACGCACACCTAAGCAACAGCAGCACCAGGCTGCCTCACAAATGACATCCTAATTCCTATATAGTGCACTACTTTTGACCAGTGTCTATAGAGCTCTGGTCAAAAGTAGTGCACTATATAGGGAATAGGGTGCCATTTGGGCCGCATGCTTGGAGAAACAGATGAAGACGTGAGTCTGCTGCTGCCTCTGCTGCTGGCGATGCTAATGTCTCTCTGGTGACCTCCATGTATAATTAATATGCAGTAGCTTCATTCCTCAACCGATATGACCATGTATTATGTAAAGACTGGCTTTCAAAATATACACCTCATTAAATAAATCAAACACGTGAGGCACTTAATGGTATTTGATCTCCCTCTGTCCCTGTCTCTCTCTCTATATATATATATATATATATTGAATGTCCATGAGCGCTATACAGCAAATAATTGAAAAACACAAAATGTGCTATTTTCCAGGAGAGGTTTTGAAAGCGGCCAAAGAAGGAATTCCAGTAATTGACTGTCTTATAGAGGGAAACACAGCTGAGGAGTGAATGAACTACAGATACAGTATGTCCTAAACATCAGGGTTGTAACTCCTAGAGCTATCAGACAGCTGCTGTATCATGGAGCCTTCAGACACATCACATCCCTTGACTTCTTCCACATTTTGTAATGTTACAGCCAAAATTTAGTCAATTTTGTTCTTTGGGGGTCACTGGCCTACACACAATATCCCATATTGTCAAAGTGGTGTCGTGGAAATTTCCTCTATTTACTAAATCATGGGAGCAAACCACACACACACACGCCAGAGTTAGTTATAAAAGTCCATCTTTAATTATATGAGCTCTTATCACAATCCTGTGACTCTCAGATAAATTCAGTGTCTCCCAGTGAATTCTCTGAGAGCCCCCTTACAATGCAACTGAGTTCCTTTTAATAGCAAAGACACACATAGTCAGACAGCATAGACATAATTCATCGTTCAGCTTTGTCTCCTTTCCCAAACCCCAGAACCATAAACCAAATCCTCCATATCAACAGGCATATATCAAATTGTCATTTAGATACAACCAACTCAAAATACAACCTCCTGGACAAACTCACGGAGAGGAGAGTGAGGCTATAGGTTAAGATAGAAACAACATTAGAGGGAGCATATAATGATTCCAGACACTGCCACCCTTCTTTCCCCACTAGAAAAGGTAGGGAGTAAAAGATATGTTTACACATGATGACACTTTGACCTCTCCCCTCTCAGCGGCCCATGCAACTTAGTTTTGACATAGAACAGATAACTGCAATCTCGCCACAGTATTATACAAAAATACCATTCTGATGAGAAGTAACTTACACACATTAGATGAACATTAAACATCATACAAATGTTACCAACAAATTCTAATCCTTCCACGACAGTGGAATTATGTTACCAGTAATTTTTACAAATTCATAAAAAATGAATAGCTGAAATGTCTTGAGTCAATATGTATTCAACCCCTTTGTTATACCAAGCCTAAATATGTTCAGGAGTAAGTAAAAATGTGCTTAACAAGTCACATAATAAGATGCATGGACTCTGTGTGCAATAATAGTGCTTAACAAGATTTTTTTAACGACTACCTCATCTCTGTACCTCACACATACAATTATATGTAAGGTCCCTTAGAATAAACCACAAAGACCATGGAGGTTTTCCAATGCCTTGCAAAGAAGGGCACCTTAGATTGTTAAAAAATGTAAAAGCAGAGATTGAATATCCCTTTGAGCATGGTGAAGTTATTAATTACACTTTGGATGGTGTATCAATACACCCAGTCACTACAAAGATACAGGTGTCCTTCATAACTCAGTTGCTGGAGAGGAAGGAAACCTCTCAGAGATTTCATGATGAGGCCAATGGTGACTTTAAAACAGTTAGAGAGTTTAATGGCTGTGATAGAAGAAAAATGGAGGATGGACCAATAGATTTGTTGTTGATCATTGCAAGACAACCATTTTTAAGTCTTGCCGTAGATTCAAGTAGATTTAAGTCAAAACTGTAACTCAGCCACTCAGGAAAATTCATTGTCTTCTTGGTTAGACACTCCTAGGTAGATGTGGCCTTGTGTTTTAGGTTATTGTCCTGCTGAAAGGTGAATTCAACTCCCTGGTTCTGTTGGAAGGCAGACTGAACAAGGTGTTGCTCTAGGATTTTGCCTATGTTTACCTCCATTCCGTAAAATGTTTATCCTGAAAAACTCCTTAACGATTACAAACATACCCATAACATGATGCAGTCATCACTATGCTTGAAAATATGGAAAGTGGTACTCAGTAATGTGTTGTATTGGAGTTGCCCCAAACAAAATACTTTGTATTCAGGATAAAAAGTTAATTGCTTTGCCACATTTTATGCACTACGACTTATGTGCCTTACTGCAAACAGGATTCATGTTTTGGAATATTTGTATTCTGTACAGGCTTCATTTTTTTCACTCTGTCAATTAGGTTAGTATTGTGGAGTAACTACAATGTTGTTGATCCATCCTCAGTGTTCTCCCATCACAGCCATTAGACTGTAACCGTTTTAAAATCACCATTGGCCTCAATCATGACCTAGTTCAATCAGATCAAATTATCATGACCTGGTCCAATCAGATCACATTATTACACCGGCCTAACCCAGACGACACTGGGCCGATTGTGTGCTGCCCTATGGGACTCCCAATCACGGCGGTTGTGATACAGCCTGGATTCGAACCAGGGTGTCTGTAGTGACGCCTCTATCTCCTGTTTTTGTAGCCTGACACAGCTTGACGTACAAGTACACCCCTTGGACAGGACACCAGTCTATCGCAGGGCCGATAACACATGACACCTGCAGATTTGAAGTAAAGTGTTACCAGAGTTGTTCTCCCAAAACCATGGCAGTCACAGCCTCGACCAGAGCAGTAGTATGTGTGTGGAAACAGGTTTCATTAAACATGCACGTCTTCAGCTCTCTGCTTCTACCTGCTTGCACAGTGAATCAAAAATAACATTCCTCCTTCTGCCAGGGGCTCTGATGATAACAACAGGATTTTCATTCCACATGTGGATTCAAATATATTCAAAATCTTTCAACTAGTTTCAGCGTTTGCTTTAGTCTTCTAAAAGTGCCAGTTGGAAGGGGTTTGCAGTCTTGCGACTACCCTATTGGGGCCATTGTGTCAGGAAAGCTAAATCAAGCCCAGATATGTCTTTGAATGACTTCAAGTATTACTTGAACCCAGGTCTGTTTCATTCAACTATTTTTGGGCTCATGTCCAATATCACTAAAACCTGAGCTGTGAAAGGGTGGCGCGAGCACATACAGCAAACCCATATAGCTAAGAGTGTCCACAGTGGTATCTCACTTGCTATGTGTGTGTGTGTGTGTGTGTGTGTGTGTGTGTGTGTGTGTGTGTGTGTGTGTGTGTGTGTGTGTGTGTGTGTGTGTGTGTGTGTGTGTGTGTGTGTGTGTGTGTGTGTGTGTGTGTGTGTGTGTGTGTTTGCGTGTCCTCAGCAGTATCTCTCACTTCCATATGGAGGGCATTTGCCTAGTCAGGGAGGGTGATGGTTACCATAGAGATCCTATAATTCTATGATGGTAACATGGGTTCACAACAACAGCTTCACAGTTGCCTGTGTTGATTTCTGGGTAGAAAAGTCACATATGAAATATATTAGGCCAAGCTTTAATTAAATGCATTGAGGTAACACTTAACATTAAGTTACTCTTATAGCTGTGAAGTAATGCTGGACTTAAACAAGTTACAACATCGTATCAACATGTTGTGACATAGTCAGCGGTTGTCACGACTTCTGCCAAAGTTGGTCCCTCTCCTTGTTCGGGCGGCGTTCGGCGGGCGACGTCACCAACCTTCTAGCCACCGCCGATCCACTTTTCATTTTCCATTGGTTTTGTCTTGTCTTCCATCACACCTGGTTCCAATTCCATCAATGACATGTTGTGTATTTAACCCTCTGTTCCCCCCATGTCCTTGTCTGTAATTGTTTGTTGTAGTGCTTGTGCAACGGTATGCTGGTAATGACCGGGTTTTGTTTGACTCATTTATTGTATTATTCTGTTGACGGTGGTTTATGGTTATTAAACACAGCGGTTGTAAATCAGTTTCCTCTCTCCTGCGCCTGACTTCTCTGCCGCCAGTAGCATCACATTACAGCGGTGGAAAAACAACCCAATTGTCATAATTGAGTAAAAGTAAAGATAACTTAATAGAAAATGACTCACCCAGTAAAATACTACTTGAGTAAAAGTCTAAACGTATTTGGTTTTAAATATACTTAAGTGTCAAAAGTAAATGTAATTGCTACAATATACTTAAGAATCAAAGTAAAAGTATAAATCATTTCAAATTCTTTATATTAAGCAAACAAGATGGCACGATTCTCTTATTTATTTTGTATTTTAGTATAGCCAGGGGCACACTCCAACACTCAGACATCATTTACAAATTAAGCGTTTGTGTTTGATGAGTCTGCCAGATCAGAGGCAGTATAGATAACCAGGGATGTTCTCTGTTTAGTGAGTCCTCCAGATCAGAGGCAGTATAGATAACCAGGGATGTTCTCTGTTTAGTGAGTCTGCCAGATCAGAGGCAGTAGGGATGACCAGGGATGTTCTCTGTTTAGTGAGTCTGCCAGATCAGAGGCAGTATAGATAACCAGGGATGTTCTCTGTTTAGTGAGTCTGCCAGATCAGAGGCAGTAGGGATGACCAGGGATGTTCTCTGTTTAGTGAGTCTGCCAGATCAGAGGCAGTATAGATAACCAGGGATGTTCTCTGTTTAGTGAGTCTGCCAGATCAGAGGCAGTAGGGATGACCAGGGATGTTCTCTGTTTAGTGAGTCCGCCAGATCAGAGGCAGTAGGGATAACCAGGGATGATCTCTGTTTAGTGAGTCTGCCAGATCAGAGGAAGTAGGGATGACCAGGGATGTTCTCTGTTTAGTGAGTCGGCCAGATCAGAGGCAGTAGGGATGACCAGGGATGTTCTCTGTTTAGTGAGTCTGCCAGATCAGAGGCAGTAGGGATGACCAGGGATGTTCTCTGTTTAGTGAGTCTGCCAGATCAGAGGCAGTAGGGATAACCAGGGATGTTCTCTGTTTAGTGAGTCCGCCAGATCAGAGGCAGTAGGGATAACCAGGGATGTTCTCTGTTTAGTGAGTCTGCCAGATCAGAGGCAGTAGGGATGACCAGGAATGTTCTCTGTTTAGTGAGTCCTCCAGATCAGAGGCAGTAGGGATAACCAGGGATGTTCTCTGTTTAGTGAGGCAGTAGGGTCAGGAATGTTCTCTGTTTAGTGAGTGCCAGATCAGAGGCAGTAGGGATGACCAGGGATGTTCTCTGTTTAGTGAGTCTGCCAGATCAGAGGCAGTAGGGATAACCAGGGATGTTCTCTGTTTAGTGAGTCGGCCAGATCAGAGGCAGTAGGGATGACCAGGGATGTTCTCTGTTTAGTGAGTCCTGCCAGATCAGAGGCAGTAGGGATGACCAGGGATGTTCTCTGTTTAGTGAGTCTGCCAGATCAGAGGCAGTAGGGATAACCAGGGATGTTCTCTGTTTAGTGAGTCGGCCAGATCAGAGGCAGTAGGGATGACCAGGGATGTTCTCTGTTTAGTGAGTCCTCCAGATCAGAGGCAGTAGGGATGACCAGGGATGTTCTCTGTTTAGTGAGTCCGCCAGATCAGAGGCAGTAGGGATGACCAGGGATGTTCTCTGTTTAGTAAGTCTGCCAGATCAGAGGCAGTAGGGATGACCAGGGATGTTCTCTGTTTAGTAAGTCTGCCAGATCAGAGGCAGTAGGGATAACCAGGGATGTTCTCTGTTTAGTGAGTCGGCCAGATCAGAGGCAGTAGGGATGACCAGGGATGTTCTCTTGATAAGTGCTTGAATTGGACCATTTCCCTTTTCTACTAAGCGTCCAAAATACATTTTGGGTGTCAGGGATGTAAAAAGTCCATTATTTTCTTTAGGAATGTAGTAAAGTAAAAGTTGTCACAAATATAAATAGTAAAGTACAGATACCCAAAACAACTACTTACGTACTACTTTAAAGTATTTTTACTTAAGTAATTTACACCACTGGACATAGTAACTTAATTTAATTACTTTCCAAACGATCCTCTTCCTCTAAATGAGTTTGAATGATTATATGATTAAAGCAAACCTCATCAGGGTTTCCTTATGGAGCGCTCCTTGGAAATGACCTTTATATGGAAAACTGGGAATTAAAGGTAGAGAAGAGTGGTGGTCATCACACTTCCAACAGAGTGGTGGTCATCACACTTCAAGCAGAGTGGTGGTCATCACACTTCAAGCAGAGTGGTGGTCATCACACTTCCAACAGAGTGGTGGTCATCACACTTCAAGCAGAGTGGTGGTCATCACACTTCCAACAGAGTGGTGGTCATCACACTTCCAACAGAGTGGTGGTCATCACACTTCAAACAGAGTGGTGGTCATCACACTTCAAACAGAGTGGTGGTCATCACACTTCAAACAGAGTGGTGGTCATCAAATTTCATACAGAAAAACTTTGGCACCCTCTGGTGTTTCGTTCATACTCCAACGAGCTCCTCTTTTCTCTGTTGAAATCTGCAGACGGGGAGGAGGAGGGAAGATACAGGGAAGATGGAAGAAGCGAGAGAGGGAGGGAGAGAGAGAAGGTAGGAGAGAAAGGGGAGATAGATGGAACAGGAAAGGGAGTGGAGCTAAATATAGAGAGGGAGGTAGAGGGAGAGGCAATAGGCTGCGTTTGTGATATCAAATCATTTATATTATTTGACCTAGTCCAATCAGATCAAATGATCATGACCTAGTCCAATCAGATCAAATGATCTTGACCTAGTCCAATCAGATCAAATGATCATGACCTAGTCCAATCAGATCAAATTATCATGACCTTGTCCAATCATATCAAATGACCATGACCTTGTCCAATCAGATCAAATGAACATGACCTAGTCCAATCAGATCAAATTATCCTAACCATGTCCCGTCAGATCAAATTATCATGACCTTGTCCAATCAGGTCAAATTATCATTATCTTGTCCAATCAGATCAAATTATCATGACCTTGTCCAATCAGATCAAATGATCATCACCTAGTCCAATCAGATCAAATGATCATGACCTTGTCCAATCAGATCAAATTACCATGACCTTGTCCAATCAGATCAAATGATCATGACCTAGTCCAATCAGAGCAAATGATCATAACCTAGTCCAATCAGATCAAATTACCATGACCTTGTCCAATCAGATCAAATGAACATGACCTAGTCCAATCAGATCAAATTATCCTAACCATGTCCAATCAGATCAAATGACCATGACCTTGTCCAATCAGATCAAATGACCATGACCTTGTCCGATCAGATCAAATCAACATGACCTAGTCCAATCAGATCACATTATCATGACCTAGTCCAAATCAAATCAAATTACCATGACCTTGTCCAATCAGATCGAATGACCATGACCTTGTCCAATCAGATCCAATGATCATGACCTTGTCCAATCAGATCAAAGGATCATGACCAAGTCCAATCAGATCCAATTATCATGACCTTGTCCAATCGCATCCAATTATTATGACCTTGTCCAATCAGATCAAATGATTATGACCTAGTCCAATCAGATCCAATTATCATGACCTAGTCCAATCAGATCAACATCGTGATTCAATCTACTTTGTGTTCATAGCACTGTCTCTTCATCCTTGGAACTCAACATACAAAATGACAGTGTTCAGGTTGTGCATAAGTTCAGCATGTCGGCACCAAGCCAGAAATAGTCTAGATAAGCCGTGTGTTAAACATTACCTTCATAAGACAAGAAATCATTTCCTCTTCAGGGCCCTTAACATTATGAAAAAAAAGGTTATCTAAAACTATAAACCAGTTTGATAACACTTTCTATGAGGTACATAGCATGCCTTTCAAGTTCCATTGAAAAATACCTTGTTGAAAGAATTGTGATTACTGGTGACTAGTTGTTAATGTTGTGTCCCTGTTGAAGTTTTTTCTGCATCCCAAATGGAACTTTATTCCCTATTTAGTGCTCTGCTTCTAGTTAAAAGTAGTTCACTATATGTAAGGGGTAGGGTGCCATTTGGAACACGGTAGGTGATGTCCCATCCTCCTAATGCCTTACAGCTGTTCTCCCTACTCCCCCAGGGGTGACAGACAGACAGGCAGGCAGGTATTTGTTAGGGCTAAGCGCTATTTGTTAGGGCAGTGTCATTGTCAGCGTGGACATTACTGGACCACACACACATGCACTGAGACAGACACACAGGCAGTGACACACACATGCACTGAGACACACAGGCAGTGACACACACATGCACTGAGACACACAGGCAGTGACACACACATGCAAGCACGCACGCACATGTCTGTCCAAGGTGAACGGAGCCACTGTTTAATTGGTGGCGATGGCAGTGGGCCGATCACTCATCGTGGTCTCCTGTTGTGAGCTTCACTAGGCCCGCTGTTGCACACACACACACACACACACACACACACACACACACACACACACACACACACACACACACACACACACACACACACACACACACACACACACACACACACACACACACACACACACACACACACACACACACACACACACACACACACACCTCATCTAAAATCTCCTCTGACAGCACGAACTAGTCATGGTTCAGAAAGAACACACATCCACTAGCAACACAAGGCTCCGAGCATCAGACCTGGGTTCAAATACTTTGAGCGATTGCTGGAGTGGCTTCGCACAGGGTTTGCAGTTTTGGGACTTTTCTACTGGTCCCATTTCACCAGCCAAGCTCAATTGGACACAGATAAAGTAAGTAAAATGATTTAGAACAGTATTTGAACCCAAGTCTGGCAGGGAACACAGAGCTGCCTCTTACCCTTTATCATTAATCATCCCCCAAACTGGCAGATGTGACACCCAGCCGCGGATGATAGGTCGCCTCATGCTGGAGTCTCAGCTGGACAAACCGAGGCCTTTGTGATCTGCCAGGGCTGTATTTATTACTCGCCAAAAGGAAGAAAACTGACTGGAACAAGGAGGGAATACCTTAACTTGTCTATCATCAACAAAAAGTCTATGGTATTCCCTAATAAATACATTCCTCCCTCGCTCCCTCCCTCCCTCTCTCCCACCCTCACTTTCTCCCACCCACCCACCCACAGGTGAGCCTGGATTTGTGAAGATCTTCCGGACGACTTGTGAAGACCATGAATAAACTTCATTCAACAGTGTTCTGGTATCTATGTTTTATTCATCTTCTTTGTACCCTACAGCTACAACTGGATGAATGTGGTTTGGTTTAGTTTATTAGGATCCAGATTAGCAGTTGGACCAAATACAACACTTGTGTGTACATCATTTCAGAACTAGCCAGGCTTTAAACGCTCTGTGACAACTCTGACGTAAAGCTGTAGTCTGAAGATGAGTCAATGAGGATTCACTCTATACAGCCTTTATACAGTAACATATATGTTTAGAGAATACAGTAGATGACCTGTGAAGCATATACTGGTATATGCAGCTTACAAAGACATTATGTTTGTTTTATAAATGTTTTTCTATACAGTAAGACATATACGTTTAGGGACTAGATGACTTGTGAAGCATCTATGGGTATATAGTGCTTACAAAGACACAATGTATGTTTCATAAAGCCTTTCTATACAGTATGTCATAAGCTTATAGCTAGATCTATGTAGTGTTTCTATAGACTTTATGTATGCTATGAATGCTATGCATGCTAGTCAACTCTGAGACAACATGTGGGTGTTAACACAGCTGCAGAAGCCCCTGGAGAACCAGACTACCTGGTGGTATTCCTTACAGCATCTCCTCCCTCTGAGACGTACACCAGAGATTACCCCCATTAATATTCTACTTTACTCACAAGGGTATGTGTGTGTGTGTGTGTGTACATCACCTGGTGGGCTGAATAGAGAGGTGTTCTGTACATCACCTGGTGGGCTGTGTGTGTGTGTGTGTGTGTGTGTGTGTGTGTGTGTGTGTGTGTGTGTGTGTGTGTGTGTGTGTGTGTGTGTGTGTACATCACCTGGTGGGCTGAATGTATTCTGTACATCACCTGTGGGTGTAGAGAGAGGTGTCTGTACATCACCTGGTGGGCTGAATAGAGAGAGGTGTTCTGTACATCACCTGGTGGGCTGAATAGAGAGAGGTGTTCTGTACATCACCTGGTGGGCTGAATAGAGAGAGGTGTTCTGTACATCACCTGGTGGGCTGAGAGGTGTTCTGTACATCACCTGGTGGGCTGAATAGGTGTTCTGTACATCACCTGGTGGGCTGGGCTGATAGAGGTGTTCTAGAGTACATCACCTGGTGGGCTGAATGAAGAGGTATTCTGTACATCACCTGGTGGGCTGAATGAATGAGAGAAGTATTCTGTATTGGGCTGTACATCACCTAGTGGGCTGAATAGATCAGAGGTATTCTGTACATCACCTGGTGGGCTGAATGAAGAGGTATTCTGTACATCACCTAGTGGGCTGTACATCACCTAGTGGGCTGAATGAAGAGGTATTCTGTACATCACCTGGTGGGCTGAATGAAGAGGTATTCTGTACATCACCTGGAGGGCTGAATGAAGAGGTATTCTGTACATCACCTGGTGGGCTGAATGAAGAGGTATTCTGTACATCACCTGGTGGGCTGAATAGATATTCTGAGTGGGCTGAATGAAGAGGTATTCTGTACATCACCTGGTGGGCTGAGGTATTCATCACTGTTTCCCAGACCTCTACTCTCCTTCCTTCTCCTCCTCCTCATCTTCATCATCTCCTTCTCCTCTTCCTCCTCAGCTGAATCTGTAGCTGTGAACTGGACCAGGAGGAGAGGTGGTAGTTAACATCTGGGGCTGGAGGGGCTGTTACCATGCTACTTCCTTAGAAAATAAACTGGTTCCCAAACACAGTGTCTAAACTCTGGTGTCCAAACACCCAGCGCGCCCTAGACCTTCTGTCTGATGACCAACTAGGGTCACCCAGCCACATAATAATACACACAGGCACAAATTACCTAAAAACACACCAGGAAAGGGTGGCCACAGCACTCAAGGGAATGATTGAAAAGCTTCTTCTACACCCTGCTACCACGAAAAGACTTCCACCGTGCTACCATACAGCGGGTAAGCGCCAGTATTTCCCATGACTGTGCCTCAAAACCAAATGTCTAACTGGCCCACCACTCCACCCTGGACTTGAACAGCCTTTGCGACCAGGTCCACCTCTACAAGGCAGGAGTGCCCACCTTCGCCCGGACCCTAAAGGACATGGCACTCAACCGCAGCCCCAACACCTCACACAGGATTAACAGAGCGTACTAGTCTGTGGCAACTTAAATGCCAGAACTGGACAAGAACCTGACACCCTCAGCACAGTGACAGCATTCCCTCCCCATATGCCCCCCTAGGCACAACGACGACAACATAACCAACAAAAACGGTGGGTATATACATAGTTAATGGTAGGCTTCGAGGGGACTCCTATGGTAGGTACACCTATAGCTCATCTCTTGGCAGAAGTACTGTAGACTACTTTATCACTGACCTCAACCCAGAGTTTCTCAGTGTTCACAGTCCGTCCACTGACACCCCTATCAGATCACAGACAAATCACAGTCTACTGAACAGAGCAATACTCAATCATGAGGAGAGAGAGCGAGCGAGAGAGAGGAGAGAGGCGAGAGAGAGAGAGAGAAGAGAGGGGAGAGAGAGAGATAGAGAAGGAGAGGAGTGTGTGAGAGAGAGAGATAGAGAGGGAGAGGAGTGTGTGAGAGAGAGATGAGAGAGAGAGAGAGAGAGGCGAGAGACGAAAGAGGCGAGAGAGAGAGAGAGAGAGAGAGAGAGAGAGAGAGAGAGAGAGAGAGAGAGAGAGGAAGGAGAGGACGAGAGAGGAGAGAGAGAGAGAGAGAGAGAGAGAGAGAGAGAGAGAGAGAGAGAGAGAGAGAGAGAGAGAGAGAGAGAGAGAGAGAGAGAGAGAGAGAGAGAGAGAGAGAGAGAGAGAGAGAGAGAGAGAGAGAAATAGAGACAGACTGACAGAGCCCATGTTCTCTGTGCTCTGTTAATGAGGGTTAACATTACACAGGAAATCTATTCCCATTCATAAATCAGCAGCAAGTCGTAAGGTCTTTCATTACCCTCCTCAGTTCAGTGCCATCGCATTGCATTCAAACCAGGTATAATCAGATGAATTATCAGTCATCTATGTAGCATAGTCTACACTGTAACAATATGCCTCTCCAAACATGTGAAGTGTTTTCAAATGATACATTCCCCTTTTTAGTTGAAACCTCAATAGCCAAACTCTAAATGATATATTTAGTCAATTTATCATGGTTACTATTATTAAAAAACACGAATTAAGTATGATTTATTTGCTTTCTTGGCATAAACATACCAAAACAAGTGCTTCACAACTTCAGTATCCTTGCAGTAGTGATATGAGTCGTCAAATACACTAATTACCACGTATTGATGTGTATCAACGACCTCCTCTAGGAGAAGGATGTGGAAGGAGGTGAACATGGTCTGGAATAGAACATAAACAAGTGTTCAGTTGAGTGTTCCCAGGGGATAGGTGAGGCATTGCCTTGCAGTGGTGTGTGTGTGTGTGTGTGTGTGTGTGTGTGTGTGTGTGTGTGTGTGTGTGTGTGTGTGTGTGTGTGTGTGTGTGTGTGTGTGTGTGTGTGTGTGTGTGTGTGTGTGTGTGTGTGTGTGTGTGTGTGTGTTACTAGCAGGAGTCTAAAGTGACACATAGGGTCTTAATGGAGCAGTTCTGCTCCCCACCTACTGTACCACTGGGGTCACATACTCAAAGTATCACTGGGATAAAAGCGCCTGCTGAAAGACATTATTATGGCCCCAGTGTGAATAACGTCAACCAACCTGTGGTCACCAATCTCTGAAAAGACATTTCAACAATGGACCCCATGAAAAGAGCCTCAAAATCACTTCCACTTTTCTTGAGTCACCTACCTTTCTGGAGTCACTTAGCTTCGACATTCTGTGACAAAGAGAGGCAGGTCAGTAAGGGAACAGATGACAGGGGAAAGCTTTCAGTAAGGTGTAATTGGTACGGTACTGTAATTAGTATGTGTCAGTGACGCATTATAATTCAAATGTTAAATATCCATTAATACCACACATGTGTACCACAATGATCCAGCCTCTATCTATTTGTTGACCAAAATGTCACTGGAAGGTAAAATATCCCCACGTTGTTGGCTGGTGCTATGTGACTTGTAACTGTCACTTGTTGTGTTCGTGACTCAACTCGTCCTTGTCATTAAGGTCCAAAGGTCATTCATATTTGTGAGGATGACATTGTCTGCCATGAGACATATTTGGACATCCCCATCTGATGGAACAGAACAAGTGTGTGGGCAGCAACATTAGTAGCTTCAAAAAATGATTCTTCAAGGACTTCAAAATATATATTTGATCATTCTTCATGTTTATCATAAGCTCACATAATATAATTATGTAATAGAATAAACCTGGATAAAACAATGTAGACATTAGTAAACTAGGGTAGCCTAGTGGTTAGAGTGTAGGGACAGCAGGGTAGCCTAGTGGTTAGAGTGTAGGGACGGCAGGGTAGCCTAGTGGTTAGAGTGTAGGGACGGCAGGGTAGCCTAGTGGTTAGAGTGTAGGGACGGCAGGGTAGCCTAGTGGTTAGAGTGTAGGGACGGCAGGGTAGCCTAGTGGTTAGAGTGTAGGGACGGCAGGGTAGCCTAGTGGTTAGAGTGTAGGGACGGCAGGGTAGCCTAGTGGTTAGAGTGTAGGGACGGCAGGGTAGCCTAGTGGTTAGAGTGTAGGGACGGCAGGGTAGCCTAGTGGTTAGAGTGTAGGGACGGCAGGGTAGCCTAGTGGTTAGAGTGTAGGGACGGCAGGGTAGCCTAGTGGTTAGAGTGTAGGGACGGCAGGGTAGCCTAGTGGTTAGAGTGGTGGACTAGCAACTGGAAGGTTGCAAGTTTAAATCCCTGAGCTGACAAGGTACAAATCTGTCTTTCTGCCCCTGAACAGGCAGTTAACCCACTGTTCTTAGGCCGTCACTGTAAATAATAATTTGTTCTTAACTGACTTGCCTAGTTAAATAAAGGTAAATAAAACATACATTTCAATAGCTTCCCAAGGTTGGTTAGTGCCAAGATGGAGACTTGGTGGCTTCAAAACAGCACCCCCCCATCTAGTGTATATATAAATTATTATTATCGGTGGTCTGCTTATGTTAATTATGATCGCCAGAACGGCCAAATAAAGTGTTTTTTTGTTTTGGGCATAAAAATGTGTTTATTATGATCAAGTTTGATCCCCACTGTGAATTATTTCAAAGTTTGCTACAAATCGTGATATTTAATTAAATATTGATCCATTCTGACAACTACATATGTCATCATACAGGACCACGTGCTGACAGAGACCAATCACGGGGCCGGCAGGCTCACGCCATCATGAAAGCTCTACACTTACACCTAACTGGGTGTGGTGGATGACAGAGTAGTGATGGAGGGACTGACCAATGTCTATGGGGCTGACAGGATGACAAAGTAGTGATGGAGGGACTGACCAATGTCTATGGTGCTGACAGGATGACAGAGTAGAGATGGAGGGACTGACCAATGTCTATGGTGCTGACAGGATGACAGAGTAGAGATGGAGGGACTGACCAATGTTTATGGGGCTGACAGAGTGGACAACTGGGGGTATGTTGAATTCCAAAAGACATCGTATATCTGAAGGTATGTTGAATTCCAAACTACATCGTATGTCTGAGGGTATGTTGAATTCTAAACTACATCGTATATCTGAAGGTATGTTGAATTCCAAACTACATCGTATGTCTGAGGGTATGTTGAATTCTAAACTACATCGTATATCTGAAGGTATGTTGAATTCCAAACTACATCGTATATCTGAGGGTATGTTGAATTCCAAACTACATCGTATATCTGAAGGTATGTTGAATTCCAAACTACATCGTATATCTGAAGGTATGTTGAATTCCAAACTACATCGTATATCTGAAGGTATGTTGAATTCCAAACTACATCGTATATCTGAAGGTATGTTGAATTCCAAACTACATCGTATGTCTGAGGGTATGTTGAATTCCAAACTACATCGTATATCTGAAGGTATGTTGAATTCCAAACTACATCGTATGTCTGAGGGTATGTTGAATTCCAAACTACATCGTATATCTGAAGGTATGTTGAATTCCAAACTACATCGTATATCTGAAGGTATGTTGAATTCCAAACTACATCGTATGTCTGAGGGTATGTTGAATTCCAAACTACATCGTGTGTCTGAGGTTATTCATTATAATGACAAAATGATGCAGTTGAACAAATTATAAAGTCTACAACCATATAAATACAAACACATTTTATAATTTATATATAGTACACTTTTTTCTCACCGATCTACCCTAACCGAGTTGTGATCAATTGTTGCGATGGTAGCCCATTCACTTTTTATTTCCAGGTGGAAGGATCATGGTCATATGATATCTAGACTAGGTACTCACACACACTTAACTTTGTGCTGATTTGAGTCAGATGTGACACATAGAGTCACCACGCCGCCATGTTCGGTATTCAACTGAACTCATCGTTCACTCCAAAGAGTCTAATCTTCTTTTTTCTTCTTCTGGTAAGTCAGTTGTAATTCTGATTCTCATAGTTAATATATGCTGTCCATTTTGTTTTCCAATGTTGACCTGGCTACTTTCTAGTTAATGCTGAGCCTTCAAATGAACCTTCTGCTGCAAAGGTTTAACAGTAGACTAGCATCAGGTTACTGTAGGATTTTGCAGGTTATGTCCATTCCTGATCGAATGGACTTTGCTAGTTACGGTCACTTTCACCATTATCCTTATCCATTTTGCCCCATTCAGCAGTATGGTGTTCTTCTAATTCAAATACTTCCAGCTTTATCCGCTATCGGGAGTTTTCCATAGGAATACATGGATGACATCAGAGCTATCACTGTCTACTGGTTTCAATGTCTATGGTAATTTCAGATCACGGTATCTCTCAATATTGGTCACCATTAATTGGATATTTGAGTGATATAAAATAAAAGTGATGTATACCTGACAAGTATGAGTGGTGTAGGTTATTTTGCCTACCTTTGTGGGCTCTGCCTGTCAGGAAGCAGAAGGGAGCTAAGTGCCAATGTACCGTCAGCTGATAATGCTGTGAGCTACTGGTAGCAACTTTGTGCAGTTGGCTAAACATTTTGGTAAGTAGACTTAATGTACTTTTTTTCTCCAACCAATGTAGGCTTACCTAGCGAAGTTAGCTAACATTATCCCTAACAGTGTTTAATTACAGTTGATGCTGACAGGCCTTAATAGGCTACATTGATTGATGGACCATGTCAGATTTGCTAGCTAGCTAAATATTGTTTGATTTGCTTGCTATCTACACTGAGTGTACAAAACATTAGGAACATCTTCCTAATATTGAGTTGAACCCCCACCTTTTGCCCTCAGAACAGCCTCAATTCATCGGGCATGGATTCTACAACATGTCGAAAGCGTTCTACAGGGATGTTGGCCCATGTGGATTCTACAACATGTCGAAAGCTTTCTACAGGGATGTTGGCCCATGTGGATTCTACAACATGTCGAAAGCTTTCTCCAGGGATGTTGGCCCATGTGGATTCTACAACATGTCGAAAGCTTTCTACAGGGATGTTGGCCCATGTGGATTCTACAACATGTCGAAAGCTTTCTACAGGGATGTTGGCCCATGTGGATTCTACAACATGTCGAAAGCTTTCTACAGGGATGTTGGCCCATGTGGATTCTACAACATGTCGAAAGCGTTCTACAGGGATGTTGGCCCATGTGGATTCTACAACATGTCGAAAGCTTTCTACAGGGATGTTGGCCCATGTGGATTCTACAACATGTTGAAAGCTTTCTCCAGGGATGTTGGATTCCCATGTGGATTCTACAGGGATGTTGGCCCATGTACAACATGAAAGCGTTCTACAGGGATGTTGGCCCATGTGGATTCTACAACATGTCCAAAGCGTTCTACAGGGATGTTGGCCCATGTGGATTCTACAACATGTCCAAAGCGTTCTACAGGGATGTTGGCCCATGTGGATTCTACAACATGTCGAAAGCGTTCTACAGGGATGTTGGCCCATGTGGATTCTACAACATGTTGAAAGCTTTCTACAGGGATGTTGGCCCATGTGGATTCTACAACATGTTGAAAGCGTTCTCCAGGGATGTTGGCCCATGTGGACTCCAGTGCTTCCCACAGTTGTGTCATGATGGCTGGATGTCCTTTGGGTGGTGGACCATTCTTGCTACACACAGGAAACTGTTGAACATGAAAAACCCAGCAGCGTTGCAGTTCATGAAACAAAACGCCTGGCACCTACCATGTTCAAAGCCACGTACAATTCACCCTCTGAATGACACACATACACAATTCACCCTCTGAATGACACACATACACAATTCACCCTCTGAATGACACACATACACAATTCACCCTCTGAATGACACACATACACAATTCACCCTCTGAATGACACACATACACAATTCACCCTCTGAATGACACACATACACAATTCACCCTCTGAATGACACACATACACAATTCACCCTCTGAATGACACACATACACAATTCACCCTCTGAATGACACACATACACAACTCATGTCTGAAATGTCTCAAGGCTTCATCCTCCTTCAACCCGTCTCCTCTCCTTCATCAACACTGATTGAAGTGGATTTAACAAGTGACATCAATAATAGATCATATTCTTCACCTGGATTCACCTGGTCAGTCTATGTCATAGAAAGAGAAGGTGTTCATAATGTTTTGTCCACTCAGTAGTGGTGTTAACCTCTGTGTCCTGTGTACAGTGGTGTTAACCTCTGTGTCCTGTGTACAGTGGTGTTAACCTCTGTGTCCTGTGTACAGTGGTGTTAACCTCTGTGTCCTGTGTACAGTGGTGTTAACCTCGGTGTCCTGGATAAATTCCCAATCCGGCCCTCATATCATCATGGCCACCTAATCATCCCCAGCTTCCAATTGACTCATTCATTCCATCTCCCCTGTAACTATTCCCCAGGTCATTGTTGTAAATGAGAATGTGTTGTCAGTCAATTTACAGTGCCTGGTGAAATACACGTTGTTTCCATAGCTACATGCCAACATGGATAGACTCCCCTCACGTATCTGAAATGACATGATCAATTGATGTTTACTGATTATGAAAAAGATTCAGTGACTTGCTAATATGACAGAGCTACAGTTGAAGTGGGAAGTTTACATCCACTTAGGTTGGAGTCATTAAAACTTGTTTTTCAACCTTTCCACACATTTCTTGTAAACAAACTATAGTTTTATAATAATAATAATAATAATAATAATAATATTGGCAAGTCAGTTAGGACATCTATTTTATGCATGACACAAGTCATTTTTTCAACAATTGTTTACAGACAGATTATTTCACTGTTTCACAATTCCAGTGGGTTAGAAGTTAATACCATCCTAACCGTAAAACACTGGGGTGCCAGCATCATGTTGTTGGGGTGCTTTGCTGCAGGAGGGACTGGTGAACTTCACAAAATAGATGGCATCATGAGGACGGAACATTATGTGGATATATTGAAGCAACATCTCAAGACATCAGTCAGGAAGTTACAGCTTGGTCGCAAGTGGGTCTTCCAAAGGGACAATGACGCCAAGCATACTTCCAAAGTTGTGACAAAATGGCTTAAGGACAACAAAGTCAAGGTATTGGAGCGGCCATCACAAAGCCCTGACCTCAATCCCATAGAAAATTTGTGGGCAGAACTGAAAAAGCATGTGCGAGCACGGAGGCCTACAAACCTGACTCAGTTACACCAGCTCTGTCAGGAGGCCTACAAACCTGACTCAGTTACACCAGCTCTGTCAGGAGGCCTACAAACCTGACTCAGTTACACCAGCTCTGTCAGGAGGCCTACAAACCTGACTCAGTTACACCAGCTCTGTCAGGAGGAAGCACGCGGAAGGCTACCCGAAACGTTTGACCCAACAATGTAAAGACAATGCTACCAAATACTAATTGAGTGTATGTAAACTTCTGGATCGCTGGGAATGTGATGAAAGAAATAAAAGCTGAAAGAAATCATTCTCTCTACTATCATTCTGACATTTCACATTCTTAAAATAAAGTGGTGATCCTAACTGTCACGTAGAGTAGGCCAGAAGGCTAAACTGGATAACCTAACCTCTATCAAAATAAAAAGATGGCGGAACCGCAAAAGTTCTTCTGTGCAAAGGTGTTTATTTACAAGTGATTCCGGAACAAAAAAAACAACAGTACTGCCATCAACGTCTACCTTATGGGACAGCTTAAAAACAATGCTGCCCCATCCACAGCTCAATCCAAAATGCCTCCTATGACTGAAAGGGAGGCTCCTTTTGTAGGGCTAGCCCCTCCCCTCAGAACAATTAACCCTAATTAATTAATCAATTAACAATACAAACCTACATTTTCCATGACCTAAACATACTAAAGGATATACATTGCAACACGGTTTTAAACAATATCACAACATAACATTTACAACATTACATCACTACTGACAATATCTTTCAATATGCCCATATGCATTAATGAGCCATTTGGGACAGGCACTATAAAGCCAACCCAATTCCCTTAGCTCGGGTCCTTTTCCAGCTTACCCGGAAGCTACAGAGATGGAGAGAGAGGAACAGAACAAACAAACAATGCGCTCATCCACAACATTGATAAGTATCATAATTATTGTATCTCTCAAATATGAACATTGACAAGTGTGAAATGCATGCACCAAGACAGAAGTTAATTTGTGTGTCGACCCACATTGTTAACTTATCTTATAATGGCGCAGGGAGGAGTGATGAATATGTGTGTGCGTTAAAGAACCAAATGCTGCCCGCGGCCAGTGACGGACTTCTACGTCACACTAACTGACCGAAGACAGGGATTTTTTACTAGGATTAAATGTCAGGAATTGTGAAAAACTGAGTTTAAATGTATTTGGCTGAGGTGAATGTACACTTCCGACTTCAACTGTAAATGTGGAATAATCAGAGATGTGTTATTCTGACTGTACTCTTCAAGGTGATCGTATTAAAACCCTTAAAAAAAACTTGAAAAACAGCAGGTAGTTGTCAATGGTTTTAGTGGAGCTGGGGGCCTCCAAATGGAACACCGTATTGTGGTGTTTTATTGGTAACGATCCATTGGAATTGATCTAACAAGAGACATGCTGGGGTGCCCAATCACTGGCCCAGTCTGACGGAGCAGTGATGACACAGGGTATTACACACACACACACACACACACCTCGCCTCCGTGCTGAACAAGCTTGCATGCGTGCGTATATGCGTTCATTTATCTCCATCTTTTCAATCAAAGACTCAATCATGGGCACTCTTACTGACAGTTGTGGCTGCTTTGCGTGATGTGTTGTTGTCTCTACCTTCTTACCCTTTGTGCTGTTGTCTGTGCCTAATAATGTTTGTACCATGTTTTGTGCTGCTAACATGTTGTGCTGCTGCCATGTTAGGTTGCTACCATGTTGTTGTCATGTTGTGTTGCTGCCATGCTATGTTGTTGTCATGTTGTGTTGCCATGTGTTGCTGCCATGCTAGGTTGTTGTCATGTTGTGTTGCTACCATGTTGTTGTCATGTTATGTTGGTTGCTACCATGTTGTTGTCATGTTGTGTTGCTACCATGCTGTGTTGCCATGTGTTGCTGCCATGCTAAGTTGTTGTCATGTTGTGTTGCCATGTGTTGCTGCCATGCTAAGTTGTTGTCATGTTGTGTTGCTATCATGATGTGTTGCCATGTGTTGCTGCCATGCTAAGTTGTTGTCATCGGTCTATCTTTATGCAGTGTGTTGTCTCTCTTGTTGTGATGTGTGTTTTGTCCTATATTTTTATTTTTAATCCCACGTCCCCTCAGGAGGCCTTTTGGTAGGACGTCATTGTAAACAAGAATGTGTTCTTAACTGACTTGCCTCATTAAATAAAGGTTAAATAAAAAAATAAAAGTGTGTGTGTGTGGCAGCCTGATACACTTTGTCATCAGTGCTGCGTTAGGCTGGGCCAGTGATAGTGTGCCCCAGTGTGTTTGTGTGTGTGTGTATGTAGGCAGGTCATCCCTGATACAAATCCGTATTCGGCGTCAATCCTTGTCTGAGAGAGTCAGGAGATGATGTTGAAATCGGCCACTAGGGGCAACAGTGAGGCCGTCAGAGATGATGGAAACCGGCCACTAGGGGACAGTGAGGCCCGAAACCGGCCACTAGGGGCAACAGTGAGGCCGTCAGGAGATGATGTGGAAACCGGCCACTAGGGGCAACAGTGAGGCCGTCAGGAGATGATGTGGAAACCGGCCACTAGGGGCAACAGTGAGGCCGTCGGGAGATGATGTGGAAACCGGCCACTAGGGGCAACAGTGAGGCCGTCGGGAGATGATGTGGAAACCGGCCACTAGGGGCAACTGTGAGTGCTGTTACCTTCGTGTTGGCGTTGTGGATGGGGATGTCAGATGAGCGTAATCTGCCTCTGGTTTCAAAGGTTGAATGTTTGAATCCAGCGATGGAAAGTTGTTTTTGATATTTTTTGTTTTAAGCTTATCCCAAAACCTTAACCCTTACCTTAAACATTCAGAGTTAATGCCTAACCTGAAGAATTAGGAGATAATGCCAAACCTTAAGAATGAAGAGATAATTCATAACCTTAAGAAGTAGGAGATAATGCCTAACCTTAAGATTTAGAAGTTAATGACTAAACTTAACCTAATGATAGAGAAGTAACCAAAAACCTTTGAAATTTGATGTTTGAGAAACATGGATGAACATTTAATTCTGACGTGAGTGTGACAGCTTGTTAGTTTGTGTGTGTGTGTGTGTATCTGTGTATCTGTGTGTATGTGTGTGTGTGTGTGGTGTTAGCAGGAGTCTAAAGCAACACATACAGTCAATGGGTCTTAATGTAGCACTCCTATCAGGGGTTTCTCATCATTAGGAGGTTCCTGTGTTGCACAGTTGATAAGGGCTTAGCACTAGCAACGATAGGGTATTGCGTTCAAATCCCGCTGGGGTCACATAATAAAATGTATTCACTCACAGCGCTGTGAGTTGCTTAGGATAAAAGCATATGCTAAAAGGCAGTGTGAACAACATCAACCAACCTGTGGTCACCAATCTCTGAAAGCCATTCCATCAATGGACCCTAAGGCTGTAAATACAAACCTCCACAAACGCTCTGATGAAGGTCCAAGAGGCTGGTAAGTAAGATTTAATCAAATAAGTGATACAAGCAAGAGCAGGAATTCTCTTTTCTTTGAAACGATGGACCCCCAGTGTTTTTCTTGAGTCACCTACCTTTCTGGAGTCACTTAGCTTAGACATTCTGTGACAAAGAGAGGCAGGTCAGTAAGGGAACAGATGACAGGGGAAAGCTTTCAGCAAGGTGTAATTGGTACGGTACTGTAATTAGTATGTGACAATGCATCATTAAAATCGAAATATTGTATAAATACCACACACACATGATTATACAGCCTCTGTCAATTGGTTGGCCAAAACGTTAAATATCCCCAAGTTGTTGTCTGTTGCTATGTGACCAATAACTGTAGAAACTAAACTCATCGTGGTTCACTGTATCAGATTTAGTGGGTGCAACTCTTTGGTTTCGGGGGTGTCTGTTTCATTGGAAAGGGGGTATTTGAGGACGCTGAATAAGACAAAATGACTTAAATACACCATTAAGTTGGTAAACGTTTAAGGTCCAGTGCAGTTATTTCCTTGTATTTTATATATATTTAAACACAATGAGGGTGGAATAATACTGTGAAATTGTGAAATTAATGCTAATAATTTTTGTGTAAGAGCTGTTTGAAACTGTTCGAAATATCAGCCTGTTTCGGTGGGATGGAGTTTTGGCCTGCCTGGTGACATCACCACGCAGTACATTAGTTTATAGACCAATAAGATCTAGTTTTCCTCATCCCACTCTGATCACTCCCAGACAGTCCTAACAAAATTCTTTGCTAAAAAGCTATTTGTATGTTCTGTGCCATTTTAATTGAAAACAATCACAGTAAGGTACTTAATTGTTACGTTGTACCTTTGAAGTAGAACTGACAGGGTTTTAGCAACATGAAATCATATTAAAATCTGTTCACATACGCCTTCTTTACATTTTCTGACAAGCGAGCACTTATAGTCATTTTCACATTTTCATACTTTAATAGAATGTTTGGGAATGAGATAGAGTAAGGCTAAATTATATTTCTGGAAATATAGAAATATCACAGAGTCCTCTTGCATTTGGAAGGTTTACAGTCCTATTGATCAAACAACCATGAACATGTATCTCTTTGTTGAAGGCTATGCACATCAACAACAACAGCAAGATGAGCTCAAATCTAACGAGGAACATTAGATAAACTCTCTCAAACTTTCCAGACAGTTGGCCTTCAAAATTGCACTGATAAAGATGGGGAATAGTAGCCTGCTAGTCCTTCTGCAGCTTGCCTGCCAAAGCATGCTTGTCCCAACCCACGTTTTGACAACTGAGTGGGAACCTGCCGCCCGCCCATTTGCTAACTGTTTAAGTTCAGCATAGCTCCCTAATTAGCAAAGAGATTCAAATGACCAAATGAAACCTGCATCTCTAGTTGTAGCCACCGAAAAACAATATGGGAGGAAAAAGTTGTCCAGTCACCCACTCGTCCATTGACATGACATCCTCCCAGCAGCTAGCTAGCTAACGTTTGGCACCGTGTTTGTAGATTGCTAAATAAACATCGACATAAATAGATAAGCTAGCCCATTAGCCACATTATGACTGACTTGTGATGATAGCCCTTTGTAGTTTGATTGTTCATTACCAGCCTTTGTTACATTTGTCTATTTCTGTCCCAAATATTGAGTCATTGAAACTGAAAAGGTGCATCTCGAATGGCTGGAGGCAGCGAACAATGTACCAGGCCAGCTGTAATTTACAACCTGATAGCAATAGATGTTGGACTACCATGTTGGACTACTGATGAATTATATGAATTATTATATTATCTATTCTAACAACAATGTCTTACTCTACGTCATGGGATTGTTAAAACCTCTTAAAAAAAACTCTTAAAAACCTCTTATTTTTCAACCTTAAATACCAAACACCAATAAGTAGATGACCCAGATTGTGATTCCTTTCTTCTCCAGATGACAAAGTATCCTACTAGACCTATAGATGGTTTAACACTAATACACATCAGCATAACATGCCTTTGTCTGCCATAAGACTGATTGTACTTTGACATCCCCATCTGAGTGAAAATAACAAGTTTGTACTGGAATTGATCTAAGAAGAGACATGCTGGGGAGCCTATCACTGGCCCAGGCTGACAGAGCAGTGATGACGCAGGGTATCAGGCTGACACACACACACACACACACACACACACACACACACACACACACACACACACACACACACACACACACACACACACACCACACACACACAAGAATACACACACACACGGCCTCCGTGGTATAAAAGCATGCATGGGAATAGAACAGGAGATCTAACCCCAGGACGTGTAGGCAGCACACAAGAATAGTTGTCTTCATAAACAGTAGGTTCAGGTGATTACAAGGCTCTGATACAGTGAGAATACAACAGACAGGAAAATACCATGTATAATATGTTGTCATGACAGTTGATGTATATAATTTACACAGTGTGGAGTGTGATGTATATAATTTACACAGTGTGGAGTGTGATGTATATAATTTACACAGTGTGGAGGTTGATGTATATAATTTACATAGTGTGGAGTGTGATGTATATAATTTACACAGTGTGGAGTGTGATGTATATCACTTACACAGTGTGGAGGTTGCATATCATTTACCCAGTGTAGTGTGGAGGTTGATGTATATAATTTACCCAGTGTAGTGTGGAGGTTGATGTATATAATTTACCCAGTGTAGAGCGTGGAGGTTGATGCATACCATTTACAGTGTAAAGTGTGGAGGTTGATGTATATCATTTTCACAGTGTAGAGTGTGGAGGTTGATGTATATAATTTACCCAGTGGTATATCATTTACCCAGTGTGGAGGTTGATGTATATAATTTACCCAGTGTAGAGTGTGGAGGTTGATGCATACCATTTACCCAGTGTAGAGTGTGGAGGTTGATGTATATAATTTACAGTGTAGAGTGTGGAGGTTGATGTATATAATTTACCCAGTGGAGTGTGGAGGTTGATGTATATAATTTACACAGTGGAGTGTGGAGGTTGATGTATATCATTTACCCAGTGTAGAGTGTGGAGGTTGATGCATACCATTTACCCAGTGTAGAGTGTGGAGGTTGATGCATACCATTTACCCAGTGTAGAGTGTGGAGGTTGATGTTGATATATCATTTACCCAGTGTAGAGTGTGGAGGTTGATGTATATCATTTACAGTGTGGAGTGTGGAGGTTGATGTATATCATTTACCCAGTGTAGAGTGTGGAGGTTGATGTATATCATTTACAGTGTAAAGTGTGGAGGTTGATGTATATAATTTACACAGTGTAGAGTGTGGAGGTTGATGTATATCATTTACCCAGTGTAGAGTGTGGAGGTTGATGTATATAATTTACAGTGTGGAGGTTGATGTGTGGAGGTTGATGTATATCATTTACAGTGTAGAGTGTGGAGTGTAGAGTGTGGAGGTTGATGTATATTATTTACCCAGTGTAGAGTGTGGAGGTTGATGCATACCATTTGACCCAGTGTAGAGTGTGGAGGTTGATGCATACCATTTACCCAGTGTAGAGTGTGGAGGTTGATGCATACCATTTACCCAGTGTAGAGTGTGGAGTTTGATGCATACCATTTACCCAGTGTAGAGTGTGGAGGTTGATGTATATAATTTACCCAGTGTGGTGGAGGTTGATGCATATCATTTACCCAGTGTAGAGTGTGGAGGTTGATGCATTTACCATTTACCCAGTGTAGAGTGTGGAGGTAGATGTATATCATTTACCCAGTGTGGAGGTTGATGCATATCATTTACCCAGTGTAGAGTGTGGAGGTTGATGCATTTACCATTTACCCCAGTGTAGAGTGTGGATGTTGATGCATACCATTTACAGTGTAAAGTGTGGAGGTTGTGTTACAGTGTAGAGTGTGGAGGTTGTTACCCAGTGAATGAGGTTAGACCAAGGTGCAGTGTGGTGGAGGTTGTACATCTTTCAGTGTAGAGTGTGGAGGTTGATGTATATCATTTACCCAGTTTTATTTAAATTTACACAAAAAAACTACAACACGACCGTACCACTACATGCAGTGCAGAAAGCAACTACACACAAAAAGATCACACAAACTAAAGTAGGAAAAAGGCTGCCAGTGTAGTGTGGAGTATGATTCCAGTGTAATCAGAGACAACGATAGACAGCTGCCTCTGATTGGGAACCATACCTGGCTAACAAAGAAATAGAAAAACTAGAATGCCCACCCAAATCACACCCAGTGGAGTGTGGAGGTTGACCTAACCAAACAGAGAAATAAAAAGGCTCTCTAAGGTCAGGGCGTGACAGGTTGATGTATATAATTTAAACAGTGTAGAGTGTGGAGGTTGATGTTTATCATTTACACAGTGTAGAGTGTGGAGGTTGATGTATATAATTTACACAGTGTGGAGTGTGGAGGTTGATGCATATAATTTACACAGTGTGGAGTGTGGAGGTTGATGTATATAATTTACACAGTGTAGAGTGTGGATGTTGATGCATATAATTTACACAGTGTGGAGTGTGGATGTTGATGCATATAATTTACACAGTGTGGAGTGTGGATGTTGATGCATATAATTTACACAGTGTGAAAGCAACTACACACAAAAAAAGTGTGGATGTTGATGCATATCATTTACACAGTGTGGAGTGTGGATGTTGATGCATATCATTTACACAGTGTGGAGTGTGGATGTTGATGTATATAATTTACACAGTGTGGAGTGTGGAGGTTGATGTATATAATTTACACAGTGTGGAGTGTGGATGTTGATGTATATAATTTACACAGTGTGGAGTGTGGATGTTGATGTATATAATTTACACAGTGTGGAGTGTGGAGGTTGATGTATATAATTTACACAGTGTGGAGTGTGGAGGTTGATGTATATAATACACAGTGTGGAGTGTGAGGTTGATTATAACACAGTGTGGAGTGTGGAGGTTGATAATTTACACAGTTGATGTATATAATTTAATAATAATAATATAATAATATATGCCATTTGACGCTTTTATACTTACAGTCATTGCATACACAGTGTGGATGTACCAACTGTGTGGAGGTTGATGTACAGTGGGCCACTCAAGGCCACTCAAGGACATCCGAAGCCAGCATCGAGTCTTCTTGGGTATGACGCTATAAGCTTGGCACACCTATATTTGGGGAGTTTCTCCAATTTTCTCTGCAGATCCTCTCAAGCTCAGTCAGGTTGGATGGGGAGCATTGCTGTACAGCTATTTTCAGGTCTCTCCAGGTTTTCATCAAGGATCTCTCTGTACTTTGTTCCGTTCATATTTCCCTTATTCCCTTATTCCCATATTTCCCTTATTCCCTTATTCTGACTAGTCTCACAGTCCCTCCCGCTAAAAACATCCCCACAGCATGATGCTGCCACCACCATGCTTCACCATAGGGATGGTGCCAGGTTTCCTCCAGACATGATGCTGCCACCACCATGCTTCACCGTAGGGATGGTGCCAGGTTTCCTCCAGACATGATGCTGCCACCACCATGCTTCACCGTAGGGATGCTGCCAGGTTTCCTCCAGACGTGACGCTTGGCATTCAGGCCAAAGAGTTCAATCTTGGTTTCATCAGACCAGAGAATCTTGTTTGTCATGGTCAGAGAGTGCTTTACGTGCCTTTTGGCACACTACAAGCAGGCTGTCTTGTGCCTTTTACTGAGGAGTGGCTTCCGTTTGGCCACTCCTATTAAAGGCCTGATTGTTGGTAGTTGCAGAGATGGTTGTCCTTCTTGAAGGTTCTCCCATCTCCATAGAGGAAATCTGGAGTTCTGTCAGAGTGACCATCGGGTTCTTGGTCACCTCCCTGACCAAAGCCCTTCTCCCCAGATTGCTCAGTTTGGCTGGGTGACCAAACCTCTTCCATTTAAGAATGATGGAGGCCACTGTGTTCTTGGGGACCTTCAATGCTGCAGAAATGTTTTGGTACCCTTCCCCAGATCTGTGCCTCGACACGATCCTGTCTCGGAGCTCTATGGGTAATTCCTTTGACCTCATGGCCTGGTTTTTGCTCTGACATGCACTGTCAACTTATATAGACAGATATGTGCCTTTCCAAATCATGTCTAATCAATTGCATTTACTAAAGGTGGACTCCAAGTTGTCGAAGCATCTCAAAGATGATCAATGGAAACAGGGTGCACCTAAGCTCAATTTGGAGTCTCATAGCAAAGGGTCTGAATACTTACGTAAATATGGTATTTCTGTTTTATTTGTAATACATTTGCAAACATTTATAAAATACGTTTTTTGCTTTGTCATTCTGGGATATTGTGTGTTGATTGATGAGGAAAACAACCATTTATTCCACTTTAGAATAAGTCTGTAACGTAACAACAAGTGGGAAAAGTCAAGGGGTCTGAATACTTCCCGAATGCACTGTATATCATTTACACAGCATAAAGAATAACATGTGATATTAAACACATGTAAAATGTTATGACGTGGTTCACATACTGAATGTGTCATTGTCAATGCTGACAGTTCTTTATGTGGCCTTGAATAAAACATCTGCTAAATGACTGTCATATATTATTGTGATCTGGTTGTAATGCTGTCTCGTTGAACTGACTTGAACGTGAATGGAGGGCGTTGATTATGGGCTCCATGTGTAACTAGCTATATATACTGAACAGACACTAGTGTCATGACGTTGACCTGGGGGTAGGTTTATGACAGTCATAAATACATCTTCCCCCCTTTTTCCTCTCTCTACCCTACTGATGTGACATTTGAAAACCCCTTGGTTAACACAGAGATTCTGGGAACATCAGAAGGTGGGGGGAAATGAACTATATTCTGGTAATCCGAACAATTGAACATATGGGGTGGTACTTAATGAATATGATGTCAGTTCGGTTGTCATCTGAGATATTCTCATCAATGATAAAATGACATAATCTCTACAGTGGAAAGTCTACACATCAGAGTTATCGGATTCACATGGAATTGTTGTTCAATTTAAATGTTTGAATATGAAATTATTTGTGATGGGATGAAATGTGATTTTAGCTTCTAAAATGTGAGATTTGGGTTTTCATAAGACAGTGGCCCGCCCCTGTGAAGGGACATGGGCTATAAAACTTTTCAAACACGCCTTCCTCTCCCTTCCTATATAAGCCCTTGACGACAATATAACCTCCTGTTCCAAAGATGTGAGGGCGAAGGTCCTATGTCAGAATGGTTCAGGTAATAACTACAGAACGAAGCCAACATCAGCGTGAACGTTTGGTTGCGAATGCTATGAACTTTGAACTCTTATTCACTACAGAAGTGATACCTCCTAGCCGTTGAGTCAGCAACAGCAGATGCAACGAGGGTTAGGAAGGAACAGACAGAGTATCCAGTCTATCACCCAACAATGTTACTACAACGTATCCAATTGACAACCAGAGACATTCTTCAAAGGACTCGGTTTGGCAACACGGCCTTCCATCTACCACCAACCTACCGAAGTGCAGCTCAGAGTAAATATTTATTGCATTTTCCTTTTACAAATGGGTGGTAATTTAGAATGCATCAGATACTGTATTTACGATAGCACAGCTTCTCCCTGTGTCCCCCAGTCTTTTGTATTGCTGATTCAACTTGTTAGCCAGGGTTCGTGAAGATAACCAAGAATTTACAACTTTCAGATGAGACTGAAGTAAGATGTAAGTAAGATGACGATTGATATTGACTGCTATTGATGTAAAATATTACGAGGTCTTCAAGAGTTTATTCGGAAGATAACAGCTCTATAAATATTATTTTGTGGTGCCCGACTCTCTAGTTAATTACATTTACATGATTAGCTCAATCAGGTGATATTAATTACGGAGAAATTATTTTATAGAATAGCATGTCATATCACTTAATCCGGCATAGCCAAAGACACGAGACTAGTCTGATATGAATCCTGCAGTATATGGAAGGCATGTGTCAGCTAACCTCTTCTATAATGGCCTGACATGGTTATAATACTGTCTCATTAAGAGGGAAGGAGTTGAACCTAAAGGAGGTCATTTGAATGGATGTCTAAGTTTGATTAGATACGTACATATTGAACATTAGTCCTCTGTGAACCCTATACGTTATGAATAGCTTCACCTCTCAGTCTGGAAACCTTCATCTGGGGGCCATTTATGTGTCCACAATGACATGACAAGATATGATTTCCCTGTCATTACATGTGAACCCTATGAAATGGTATTTTACTAAGCAAGTCAGTTAAGAACAAATTCTTATTTACAATGACAGCCTAGGAACAGTTGGTTAACTGCCTTCTTCAGGGGAAGAAAGACAGATTTTTCCCTTGTCAGGATACGATCTAGCAACCTTTCGGTTACTGGCCTGGCCCAAAGCTCTAACCACTAGGCTACCTGCTGCCCCTATGAAATGGTATGGAATGGTATGGAACAGTATGAAACATTATGGAAAGGTATGGAATGGAATGAAATGGTATGAAATGGTATGAAATGGTATGGAATGGTATGAAACAGTATGAAATGGTATGGAATGGTATGAAACAGTATGAAATGGTATGGATTGGTATGAAATGGTATGGAATGGTATGGAACAGTATGAAACGTTATGGAATGGTATGGAACAGTATGAAATGGTATGGAATGGTATGAAACAGTATGAAATGGTATTGAATGGTATGGACATTCTTGGGGAAGTGCTGTACTATCTGATGTATTTAAAGCAAAGTTCTGTGTGATCATCAAAGCCAGCCCAGTTGGCCTCCTTGACCATTCAACCACTCATGCAGTTGGAACTGAAGCACCTCTCTGTCTCTCTGTCAGTCTAGACGTGATCAGTGGAGTCTAGAGTCTCCTCCCCGCTCCTCCCCATTTCCCTCCTTCTCTCCATCCAGACTGACAGACTCCGGCTCCTTCTCTCTATCCAGATTGACAGACTACGGGGCAGACCAGGAGACCCAGGAGATTGTCTTTGGCCCAAATGGCACCCTATTCCCTATATAGTGCATTACTTTTGACCAGGGTCTTATGGACTTTGGTCAAATGTAGTGCACTATAAAAAGAAGAGGGTGCCATTTGGTACGCGGCCCAGAAGATGTTATCACAGGGGACAGCTCAACCCTCAGCCCTCAGACAAAGAGAGATGAGAACCAGCAGAGCGGGCCGCTGTCTTCAGCCAACCTCAACCGAATGGGCAGCTTGATCCGTGTAATTGCTCCTTAGGCGAAGGCTGCCTTCCTGTGTGTTTGTGTGTGCCAAATAGCACCCTATTCCCCATTTAGTGCACTACTTTTGACCAGAGCCCTATGGGTGGCTATGAGCCCTGGTAAAAAGTAGAGCACTATAGGAGAAAGGAGACAGAGAGAGAGAGATGGAGAGAGTGAAAGGTACTGCAGCCAATGTGAGTAAAACATTTAAACGTGCTAACCCTCGCAAGGCTACCGGCCCAGACGGCATCCCTAGCCGCCTCCTCAGAACATGCGCAGACCAGCTGGCTGGTGTGTTTACGGACATATTCAATCAATCACTATCCCAGTCTGCTGTTCACACATGCTTCAAGAGGGCCACCATTGTTCCAGTTCCCAAGAAAGCTAAGGTAACTGAGCTAAATGACGATCGCCCCGTAGCACTCACTTCCGTCATCATGAAGTGCTTTGAGAGACTAGTCAAGGACCATATCACCTCCACCCTACCTGACACCCTAGACCCCCTCGAACTTGCTTACCGCCCCAATAGGTCCACAGACGACGCAATCGCAATCACACTGCCCTATCCTATCTGGACAAGAGGAATACCTAAGTAAGAATGCTGTTCATCGACTACAGCTCAGCATTTAACACCATAGTACCCTCCAAACTCGTAATTAAGCCCGAGACCCTGGGTCTCGACCCCGCCCTGTGCAACTGGGTCCTGGACTTCCTGACGGGCCGCCCCCATGTGGTGAGTGTAGGAAACAACATCTGCACCCCGCTGATCCTCAATACTTGGACCCTACAAGAGTGCGTTCTCAGCCCTCAGCCCTCTCCTGTACTCCCTGTTCACCCATGACTGCGTGGTCATGCACACCTCCAACTCAATCATCAGCAGCACCTCTTCAACCTCAGGAGGCTGGTGAAATTCGGCTTGTCACAAAAAACACTCACAAACTTTTAGATGCACAATCGAGAGCATCCTGTCAGGCTGTATCACCGCCTGGTACGGCAACTGCTCCGCCCACAAATCAAATTTTATTTGTCACATACACATGGTTAGCAGATGTTAATGCGAGTGTAGCGAAATGCTTGACAACCGCAAGGCTCTCCAGAGGGTAGTGAGGTCTGCACAACGCATCACCGGGGGCAAACTACCTGCCCTTCAGGACATCTACACCACCCGATGTCACAGGAAGGCCAAAAAGATCATCAAGGACAACAACCACCCGAGCCCCTGCCTGTTCACCCCGCTATCATCCAGAAGGCGAGGTCAGTAAAGGTGCATCAAAGCTGGGACCGAGAGACTGAAAAACAGCTTCTATCTCAAGGCCATCAGACTGTTAAACAGCCACCACTAACATTGGCTGCTGCCAACATACTGACTCAAATCTCTAGCCACTTCAATTTAACATTTGATTTTATTTGATTTAGAGAGAGAGAGAGAGAGAGAGAGAGAGAGAGAGAGAGAGAGAGAGAGAGAGAGAGAGAGAGAGAGAGAGAGAGAGAGAGAGAGAGAGAGAGAGAGAGAGAGAGAGATTAAGAGAGGTGGAGAGAGAGAGATTAGAGAGAGGTGGGAGAGAGAGAGATTAAGAGAGAGAGAGAGATTAAGAGAGAGAGAGAGAGAGAGAGAGAGAGAGAGAGAGAGGTGGAGAGAGAGAGAGAGAGATGGAGATTAAGAGAGGTGGAGAGAGGAGAGAGAGAGATAAGAGAGGAGAGAGAGAGAGAGGAGAGAGAGGGTGGAGAGAGAGAGAGAGAGGAGAGAGAGAGATTAAGAGAGGTGAGAGAGAGAGAGAGAGAGAGAGAGAGAGAGAGAGAGAGAGAGAGGAGAGAGAGAGAGAGAGAGAGAGAGAGAGACCTTGGAGAGAGAGAGAGAGAGAGAGAGAGAGATTAAGAGAGGTGAAAATACTTGAGAGAGAGCCCTTTATGGTTGTGAGAGAGAGAGAGACCAACCAAGACTTCATAAGATGGACTAAACACCAAATTGAGCGCCGCAGAATTCTGCAACAAAGGTGTACAACGTAAAACACCAAATAATGCATGCAGATCTGAGAGACAAGGCTAATTATCAAAATCCAGAGAGGCATTCTATGCCATCAAAAGAAACATAAATCACCTTCAGAGATGAACCTGGAGAAGAGAGCTAAAAATACTTGAATCACCCTACAGAGAGACAACCACAATTAGACCCTTTATGAAAGATTAACAAAAAAACAGAGAGGTGGAGAGAGTCCGCCACCAACCAAGACTCACTCAAAATGAGGTGGAAAAACAAAATGGGACTGCAAAGACATATTTAAACCCTTGAATTGAATTGAATTGAGAGAGAGGGAGGAAGAGAGAGAGAGAGGTGGAGAGAGAGGAAGAGAGACAAAGGTAGAGAGAGAGAGAGAGAGAGAGAGAGAGAGAGAGAGAGAGAGAGAGAGAGAGAGAGAGAGAGAGAGAGAGAGAGAGAGAGAGAGAGAGAGAGAGAGAGACCAAATTGAGACCACGCAGAAAGCAAAATAAATACCAAGAGTTTAATGCATGCAGAGCAGAATTAGGCAACCAGTGAAGAACAAACACCATTGTAAATACCCATCTTGTGTCCTTTAACTATTTGTACAATTATCAAAATCCAGAAAAGAGCCATTAAATTCTACAACCACCTAAAAGGAAGCGATTCACAAACCTTCCATAACAAAGCCATCACAAAGAGAGAGATTGAACCTGGAGAAGCAGTCAGACATATCAAAGATGAAGCTGAACCTCGGCAAGCTGGTCCTGGGGCTCTGTTCACAAACACAAACACACCCTACAGAGCCCCAGGACAACAGCACAATTAGACCCAACCAGATCATGAGAAAACAAAAGATAATTACTTAGCACATTGGAAAGAATTAAAACAAAAAAACAGATTCAAGTTCTCTCACGTCAGAACTGGCTTTTGAAGCCATCATCCGCTACAAGACCAGAGAGTACACAGCGGACTCCCTCTACTGGGTGCCATTCCACAGTGTGATCACAGTAGCAAGACCCCTACCTGACCATCATAAGGTGAATGCACATTTGTAATGGTCATGAGAAAGAGGGCCTGCTCTGTTCTACTCCTATTTGAACACCAAGTTCTTGGCTATGTGTAATCCTCACATGGTCTCTTTTTGTTGCCAATTAATCTTCTCCCTACCCACTGAGTTTCCCCCAAAGCCCTCGTGAAGAGTTAAGAAGTGGAAACTTTGACTATGAGACAGACTCCCCCCAGAGCCCCAGGATATTGAGAAAGGTAAAGTGGGCCGAGGCAGACATGGCTCTCAAGAGAAGACAGGCTATGTGAACTGCCCAAAATGAAGACTGAGTTGCAGATTAACACATGTTTCCCATGCCAATAAATGACCATATTAGAGAGAATATTTCCCCCAGATCACAAGATCCACAAAGAGTGTATGAAAACATATCACTGGCCGCCAAAAAAACTCCCTCGTTACATTTATTGAAAAATTTTCTAAACCAGAAATATTACTGGGTGAAAGCAAGCTGCCACAGTGTGCCATCACAGACATAAAGCAAGATTTGTGAAAGTTGCCAGGAGAAATGGAGTATACTGTTAAGTTTTTAATCTTTATTACCAGTAGAGGAGAACAATCACACCATTGTAAATACAACCCATATTTATGCTTATTAATTTTATCTTGTGTCCTGAGAGATTATTCAACAAACAGAGGATTGAGAGATGACAATACATAGATGAGGATAATACTGAGAGATATGAGTTACTGTGAGATAGCACAAAACAAATGGAGATAAAGAGATGTTTCCAATCCAATGAGAGAAAATACATGACAGGAATACTGAGATGTTTGACAATACATTTGTCATCACACTGGATAAATACAGACGAATACTGAGAGATGACAATACATGTCAACAAACAAGGAATACTGTTGAGATGACAATACATGTACAGTTTACTGAGAGATGACAATACATGTCAACACACAGAGGAATACTGAGAGATGACAATACATGTCAACACACAGAGGAATACTGAGAGATGACAATACATGTCAACAAACAGAGGAATACTGAGAGATGACAATACATGTCAACAAACAGAGAATACTTTGAGAGATGACAATACATTAACAGAGGTACTGAGAGATGACAATAGATGTAACAGAGGTTGAGATGACAATACATGAGATTGAATACTGAGAGAGAGAGAGAGGGACTGAGAGAGAGAGAGAGGTGAGAGATGAGACAGAGGAAGAGAGACAAATGTCAACACACAGAGAGGAATAGAGAGATGACAATACATGTCAACAAACAGAGGAATACTGAGAGATGACAATACATGTCAACACACAGAGAATACTGAGAGATGACAATACATGTCAACAAACAGACGAATACTGAGAGATGACAATACATGTCAACAAACAGAGGAATACTGAGAGATGACAATACATGTCAACAAACAGAGAGGAATACTGAGAGATGACAATACATGTCAACAAACAGAGGAATACTGAGAGATGACAATACATGTCAACAAACAGAGGTACTGAGAGATGACAATACATGTCAACAAACAGAGGAATACTGAGAGATGACAATACATGTCAACAAACAGAGGAATACTGAGAGAGACAATACATGTCAACAAACAGAGGAATACTGAGAGATGACAATACATGTCAACAAAACAGACTGGAATGACAATACTGTCAAGAGATGACAATACATGTCAACAAACAGAGGAATACTGAGATGATGTCAACAAACAGACGAATACTGAGAGATGACAATACATGTCAACAAACAGAGACTGAGAGATGACAATACATGTCAACAAACAGAGGAATGACAATACATGGAATACTGAGAGATGACAATACATGTCAACAAACAGAGGAATACTGAGAGATGACAATACATGTCAACAAACAGAGGAATACTGAGATTATGACAATACATGTCAACAAACACACAGAGATGAATACTGAGAGATGACATGATACATGTCAACAAACAGACGAATACTGAGAGATGACAATACATGTCAACACACAGAGGAATACTGAGAGATGACAATACATGTCAACAAACAGACGAATACTGAGAGATGACAATACATGTCAACAAACAGAGGAATACTGAGAGATGACAATACATGTCAACACACAGAGAATACTGAGAGATGACAATACATGTCAACAAACAGAGGAATACTGAGAGATGACAATACATGTCAACAAACAGAGGAATACTGAGAGATACTGTCAACACACAGACAGGAGATGACAATACATGTCAACAAACAGAGGAATACTGAGAGATGACAATACATGTCAACAAACAGGAATACTGAGAGATGACAATACATGTCAACACACAGAGGAATACTGAGAGATGACAATACATGTCAACAAACAGAGGAATACTGAGAGATGACAATACATGTCAACAAACAGAGGAATACTGAGAGATGACAATACATGTCAACACACAGAGGAATACTGAGAGATGACAATACATGTCAACAAACAGACGAATACTGAAGATGACAATACATGTCAACAAACAGAGGAATACTGAGAGATGACAATACATGTCAACAAACAGACGAATACTGAGAGATGACAATACATGTCAACAAACAGAGGAATACTGAGAGATGACAATACATGTCAACAAACAGAGGAATACTGAGAGATGACAATACATGTCAACACACAGACGAATACTGAGAGATGACAATACATGTCAACAAACAGACGAATACTGAGAGATGACAATACAGTCAACAAACAGACGAATACTGAGAGATGACAATACATGTCAGCAAACAGAGGAATACTGAGAGATGACAATCAACAAACATGTCAACACACAGAGGAATACTGAGAGATGACAATACATGTCAACAAACAGAGGAATACTGAGAGATGACAATACATGTCAACACACAGAGGAATACTGAGATGACAATACATGTCAACACACAGAGGAATACTGAGAGATGACAATACATGATGACACATGTCAACAAACAGACGAATACTGAGAGATGACAATACATGTCAACAAACAGAGGAATACTGAGAGATGACAATACATGTCAACAAACAGAGGAATACTGAGAGATGACAATACATGTCAACAAACAGAGGAATACTGAGAGATGACAATACATGTCAACAACAGAGGAATACTGAGAGATGACAATACATGTCAACAAACAGACGAATATCTGAGAGATGACAATACATGTCAACAAACAGAGGAATACTGAGAACATGTCAACAAACAGAGGAATACTGAGAGATGACAATACATGTCAACAAACAGAGGAATACTGAGATGACAATACATGTCAACAAACAGAGGAATACTGAGAGATGACAATACATGTCAACAAACAGAGGAATACTGAGAGATGACAATACATGTCAACACACAGACGAATACTGAGAGATGACAATACATGTCAACAAACAGAGGAATACTGAGAGATGACAATACATGTCAACAAACAGAGGGAATGACAATACATGTCAACAAACAGATGAATACTGAGTAGATGACAATACATGTCAACAAACAGAGGAATACTGAGAGATGACAATACATGTCAACACACAGAGGAATACTGAGAGATGACAATACATGTCAACACACAGAGGAATACTGAGAGATGACAATACATGTCAACAAACAGAGGAATACTGAGAGATGACAATACATGTCAACAAACAGAGGAATACTGAGATGACAATACATGTCAACACACAGACGAATGTGAGAGATGACAATACATGTCAACACAACAGACTGATAAGATGAGGATGACAATACATGTCAACACACAGAGGAATACTGAGAGATGACAATACATGTCAACAAACAGAGGAATGTACTGAGAGATGACAATACATGTCAACACACAGAGAATACTGAGAGATGACAATACATGTACAGAGGAATACTGAGAGATGACAATACATGTCAACAAACAGAGGAATACTGAGAGATGACAATACATGTCAACAAACAGACAATACTGAGAGATGACAATACATGTCAACACACAGAGGAATACTGAGAGATGACAATACATGTCAACACACAGAGGAATACTGAGAGATGACAATACATGTCAACAAACAGAGGAATACTGAGAGATGACAATACATGTCAACACACAGAGAATACTGAGAGATGACAATACATGTCAACACACAGACGAATACTGAGAGATGACAATACATGTCAACAAACAGACGAATACTGAGAGATGACAATACATGTCAACAAACAGAGGAATACTGAGAGATGACAATACATGTCAACACACAGACGAATACTGAGAGATGACAATACATGTCAACAAACAGAGGAATACTGAGAGAGACAATACATGACAGAGGAATACTGAGAGATGACAATACATGTCAACACACAGACGAATAGAGAGATGACAATACATGTCAACAAACAGAGGAATACTGAGAGAGAAAAGACCATTTATTGAGATTTAAGTATGTACAGTCCCAATCCCCAAACCATGGTAAAAAGGTAGCACTTGCGCCAAAAAAAGCAATAACATTGTTTCGTTACATTTATTGATTTACAGTAAATAGTCAATATTTTGACTTTTGCTGCTGATTTTCTAAACCAGAAATGATTGAAATCGCTTTGTCCTTTCCTCTCTCAACATGTTCTCTTTCTTCCAGTCTAAATGACAATACCCTAGCAAGCTGCTCAAGGGCACCACCACTGACTTTGAATGTATGTTTTCTGTACACGTGAGAGTGTGTCCACTATTTGACATAAATAAAAGCATTGGGATCGATTACGATCCATTTACGTCCTGTCAAGGGTTTACTATGTACTTCTGCGCTTAATTCACCATGGTAAGTGTATATCTCCCAAGGATTAATCTTTATTATAGAGAATAGAGAATGCTCTGGAATCTGAATCACCAACCATAATCTCAAGGTCACAGGAGAAAACAGTTTTCCATCCAAAACACATTAATAAATCAAAACACATGTCCCCTCATTTCAGAATGATGTTTCCAGGAATACAAAACAGGACATCCATTTAGACTCAATATTCTCTCTGTTCTCTAATGTAAAGAAATGTACAAATCTGGATAAATATTCCATAACGTACCGCAGATTGACTTAATGTTTAGTCAGAGGATACTGAGAATGCTGAAACATGACAATACATGTCAACAACACAGAGGAATACTGAGAGATGACAATACATGTCAACAAACAGAGGAATACTGAGAGATGACAATACATGTCAACACACAGAGGAATACTGAGAGATGACAATACAGTCAACAAACAGGAATACTGAGAGATGACAATACATGTCAACAAACAGAGGAATACTGAGAGATGACAATACATGTCAACAAACAGAGGAATACTGAGAGATGACAATACATGTCAACAAACAGAGATGAATACTGAGAGATGACAATACATGTCAACAAACAGAGGAATACTGAGAGATGACAATACATGTCAACAAACAGAGGAATACTGAGAGATGACAATACATGTCAACAAACAGAGGAATACTGAGAGATGACAATACATGTCAACACACAGAGGAATACTGAGAGATGACAATACAGACAGAGGAATACTGAGAGATGACAATACATGTCAACAAACAGAGGAATACTGAGAGATGACAATACATGTCAACAAACAGAGGAATACTGAGAGATGACAATACATGTCAACAACACAGAGGAATACTGAGAGATGACAATACATGTCAACAAACAGACGAATACTGAGAGATGACAATACATGTCAACAAACAGACGAATACTGAGAGATGACAATACATGTCAACAAACAGACGAATACTGAGAGATGACAATACATGTCAACAAACAGAGGAATACTGAGAGATGACAATACATGTCAACACACAGAGGAATACTGAGAGATGACAATACATGTCAACAAACAGAGGAATACTGAGAGATGACAATACATGTCAACAGACGAATACAGATGATGACAATACATGTGAATACTGAGAGATGACAATACATGTCAACAAACAGACGAATACTGAGAGATGACAATACATGTCAACAAACAGAGGAATACTGAGAGATGACAATACATGTCAACAAACAGACGAATACTGAGAGATGACAATACATGTCAACAAACAGAGGAATACTGAGAGATGACAATACATGTCAACAAACAGAGGAATACTGAGAGATGACAATACATGTCAACAAACAGACGAATACTGAGAGATGACAATACATGATCAATGTCAACAAACAGAGGAATACTGAGAGATGACAATACATGTCAACAAACAGAGAATACTGAGAGATGAATACATGTCAACAAACAGAGGAATAGAGATGACAATACATGTCAACAAACAGACGAATACTGAGAGATGACAATACATGTCAACACACAGAGGAATACTGAGAGATGACAATACATGTCAACAAACAGAGGAATACTGAGAGATGACAATACATGTCAACAAACAGAGGAATACTGAGAGATGACAATACATGTCAACAAACAGACGAATACTGAGAGATGACAATACATGTATATGTCACATTCTGACCATAGTTCTGGTATTTTATTCTTTGTTTTAGTATGGTCAGGGCGTGAGTTGGGGTGGGCAGTCTATGTTTGTTTTTCTATGTTGGTTTTTGAGTTCGGCCTAGTGTGGTTCTCAATCAGAGGCAGCTGTCAATTGTTGTCCCTGATTGAGAATCATACTTAGGTAGCCTGGGTTTCACTGTTGGTTTGTGGGTGTTTGTTTCCGTGTGAGTGTTCGGGCCACATGGTACTGTTTCAGTTTTGTATATGCACTTTATTGTTTTTGATTCAGTGTTCAGTGCTTTCTTTAATTAAAATCATCATGAACACTTACCACGCTGCGCTTTGTTCCGATCCTTCCTCCTCCTCAGACGAAGAGGAGGAGATCCGTTACACTATAAGAACCAACAAACAGACAGAGGAATACTCACACACAGTTGAAGTCGGAAGTTTACATACACTTAGGTTGGAGGCATTAAAACTTGTTTTTCAACCACTCCAAAAATGTCTTGTTAACAAACTATAACTTTAGCAAGTCGGTTAGGACATCTACTTTGTGCATGACACAAGTAATTCCTCCAAAAATTGTTGACAGACTGATTCGTTCACTTAATTCCCTTTATCACAATTCCAGTGGGTCAGTAGTTAACATACACTAAGTTGACTGTGCCTTAAACAGCTTGGAAAATTCCAGAAAATGATTTCATTGCTTTAGAAGCTTCTGATAGGCTTATTGACATCATTTGAGTCTATTAGAGGTGTATCTGTGTATGCATTTCAAGGCCTACCTTCAAACTCAGTGCCTCTTTGCTTGACATCATGTGAAAATCAAAAGAAATCAGCCAAGACCTCAGAAAAAAATGGTAGGCCTCCTAAAGTCTGGTTCATCCCTGGGAGCAATTTCCAAACGCCTGAAGGTACCACGTTCATCTGTACAAACAATAGTACGCAAGTATAAACACCATGGGACCACGAAGCCGTCATACCGCTCAGGAAGGAGACGCGTTCTGACTCCTAGAGATGAACGTACTTTGGTGCGAAAAGTCCAAATCAATCCCAGAACAACAGCAAAGAACCTTGTGAAGATGCTGGAGGAAACAGGTACAAAAGTATCTATATCCACAGTAAAACTAGTCCTATATAGACATAACCTGAAAGGCAGCTCAGCAAGGAAGATACCACTGCTCCAAAACCGCCATAAAAAAGCCAGACTACGGTTTGCAACTGCACAAGGGATCAAAGATCTTAGTCTAATGAAACAAAAATAGAACTATTTGGCCAAAATGACCATTGTTATGTTTGGAGGAAAAAGGGGGAGGCTTGCAAGTCAAAGAACACCATACCAACCGTGAAGCATGGGGGTGGCAGCATCATGTTGTGGGGGTGCTTTGCTGCAGGAGGGACTGGTGCACTTCACAACATAGATGGCATCTTGAGGACGGAACATTATGTGGATATATTAAAGCAACATCTCAAGACATCAGTCTTGACCAAGTTAAAGCTTGGTCGCCAGTAGGTCTTCCAAATGGACAATGACCCCAAGCATACTTCCAAAGTTGGGGCAAAATGGCTTAAGGACAACAAAGTCAAGGTATTGGAGTGGCCATCACAAAGCCCTGACCTCAATTCCATAGAAAGTTTGTGGGCAGAACTGAAAAAGTGTGTGTGAGCAAGGAGGCCTACAAACCTGATTCAGTTACACCAGCTCTGTCAGGAGGAATGAGCCAAAATTCACCCAACTTATTGTGGGATGCTTGTGGAAGGCTACCCAAAACGTTTGACCCAAGTTAAACAATTTAAAGACAATGCTACCAAATACTAATTGAGTGTATGTAAACTTCTGACTCACTAGGAATATGATGAAAGAAAGAAATCATTCTCTACTATTATTCTGACATTTCACCTTCTTAAAATAAAGTCAGATCCTAACTGACCAAAGACAGGGAGTTTTACTAGGATTAAATGTCATGAATTGTGAAAAACTGAGTTTAAGTGTAATAGGCTAAGGTGTATGTACATTTCTGAATTCAACTGTATTTATACCACAGTTCAAAAGTTTGGGGTCACTTAGGAATGTCCGTGTTTATGAAAGAAAAGCAATTTTTTGTCCATTAAAATGACATCAAATTGATCATAAATACAGTGTAGACATTGTTATTGTTGTAAATGACTATTGTTGCTGCAAATGGCTGATTTTTAATGAAATATCTACATAGGCATACGGAGGCCAATTATCAGCAACCTGTGTTTCAATGGCACATTGTGTTAGCTAATCCAAGTTTATCATTTTAAAAGACTAATTGATCATCAGAAAACCCTTTTGTAATTATGTTAGCGCAGCTGAAAACTGTTGTTCTGATTAAAGAAGCAATAAAACTGGCCTTCTTTAGACTAGTTGAGTATCTGGAGCATCTGCATTTGTGGGTTTGATTACAGGCTCAAAGTGGCCAGAAACAAAAAACTTTCTTCTGAAACTAATCAGACTATTCTTGTTCTGGGAAATTAAGGCTTTTCCATGCGAGAAATTGCCAAGCAACTGAAAATCTTGTACAACGCTGTGTACTGCCTAGAAGGCCAGCAGCATCCTGGAGTCGCCTCTTCACTGTTGATGTTGAGACTGGTGTTTTCCAGGTACTATTTAATGAAGCGGCCAGTTGTGGACTTGTGAGGCGTCTGTTTCTCAAACTAGAAACTTTAATGTACTTGTCCTCTTTCTCTTTTGTGCACCGTGGCCTCCCACAGGGAGTAGTACACAGCGTTGTACGAGATCTTCAGATAATCACAATCACTAAATGATGAAGAATTCACTTACTATGGCTGCATCCCATATCTATCTTATAGTGCTTGGTTGAATTTGGTTGGTTTAATGGAGCAATAGAATAGTCGCAAAACAGGCAGTCAGCCCATCTAATACCCAGGCAGACGAAAGCAAACACTCAAAGTGTTTGAAAGATTGCAAATAGTGTTTGAACCCAGATCTGCAGGCCAGTTCCCAATGCTACTGTTTCCAAGGAGAGTCACAGCTGCAAGCAATGAACTAGCTACTACCTCAGCAGGGTTAAAGTGGACAGGTCCAGGTAGGTAGGCTTGCGTCCCAAATGGCACCCTATTATTATTTTTTATAGTGCACTACGTTTGATCAGAGTCATATGGGCCCTGGTCAAAAGAAAAGCACTACTATACAGGGAATAGGGTGCCATTTGCGGCGCAAAGTTGGTAAGCGAAAAGGGTGTTACCTTTGAAAAATGGAACACTCTGGGAAACAGGACAATGCCTTGTGAAGGTTGATATCCGTCGGAGAGTTAGTGTTGGGTACTCCATCAACTTTACAGATCTATTTGGCCGGCCACAGTCTCACACAGTCCTACACACTCTTCCCATTACTTGTCAGAACCACCTTTGTTCGCTGCCTGGCCCATCAATCCTCACACCAAGAAAGATCTGGTAGTGTATGGTTTTCTTTCTCACAGTCTCTCTGACACAGGTTCTTTATTTACAGTAAGTTACTGTACCACTGCTGGACAGTTGTAACCCACAAAGTTACATGGTTCCTAGAGATGTGTATAGGCTGTAGGCTTCGCCCCCATCACTCCAAAGCCAGTTGATTACTTTGACTACTTTAAAATGGTGGAAGCTTGGTGGAAGCCCTCAACGGTGCTGACCATGCTAAAATGACCTTTTGCCCACTAAAGGCCTCTGTCATTCTCAATGTGAAATTCAGAAATGTTTGGTAATTAGGGAACTGTTTATAGTTTCAATTATAGTTTAAAAGCATATAATGTAGTTTTCTCACTCCATACAAGTGAGAATTTTTTCAAAGTCTTGTTTAAGGGATATTGTATTGATCATCAAGAGAAGACTTGTTGAAAGGATATTGTATTGATTGAAGTTTTCTTTCTGTGGACTATTGCTTAATGTTTTAGGTTTTCCTCTGTAGCCTACCTTTCTTTGGAATATTACCTAGACTAACTATTGAACTGGTCAAATCTATCCTTATTTAGATTTGGACTGGATTATTTAGTTGTTGCTCTTTTAAAAAAATGTCTTGCTTAAAGTTTGGGACTGAACTAAATGAAACATTTCAAATCAAACTTTATTTGTCACATGCACTGAATACAACCTTAATGTAAATGCTTACTTACAAGCCCTTAACCAACAATGCATTTCAAGAAGGAGTTTAGAAAATATTTACCAAATAAACTAAAGTAAAAGATGTACACAATAAAATAACAATAACAGGGGGTACCGGTACCGAGTCAATACAGGTTACATACTGTAGTGAACAGCCAACATTGCAAATGGTTCCTGTGTGTGTGTGTGTGTGTGTGTGTGTGTGTGTGTGTGTGTGTGTGTGTGTGTGTGTGTGTGTGTGTGTGTGTGTGTGTGTGTGTGTGTGTGTGTGTGTGTGTGTGTGTGTGTGTGTGTGTGTGTGTGTGTGTGTGTGTGTGTGTGTGTGTGTGTGTGTGTGTGTGTGTTACAGTGGTGTTACAGAGGGCCCTGCTTCAGACACAGTTTACTCTTTGTTCAGCTGAATCGTGGACAGGGTTTGAATCACCTCGAGACTCAGCTCTGCTGTCAAAGGGACTACTGTACCTACAGATTTTAGGACATTTGGTAGCAGCAATGATACATTTATCTGTTGGGATTTAATATTGAGCCCTAGCATCACCTGTGCTTATTCTAAATTACAAGCTTGGTTTAGACAAACAGTAGTTGTTTGCATTTGATTGTATAATGTTTGAATAATGCTATCATGTTTTCCTGAGGCAGGCATTAGGGTGATTCCAACATTATAGATGTTACATTCACATGCAAAATCACAACTTGAATGTCTCACAGAATGGTCAAATAAGCTATAAATTCAACTGTTGATGTGTTGATGTGTGTAGAACCCCTTGGGTATACAGAAAAGTGGACTTCTAAATACTGTCAGTGAGAAATAAAGCAGATGAGCTGTTATGATGTTACATGAAGTAGACAAGCTTTTAATGAGACTAAGTATATTAGCAGAAGTCTGGGAGTTTGGAAGTCTTACGTCAAAACATGGATATACATTTTGAAAGGCTTGGCTGAACAAGAAAATATAACATTTGGTCATTTCCAATTATTGTTACTTTAGAGTGGAACATTCATGCAATTTTCTACTTTAACTGGTCACATAAATTCCACACTCCAACATTAAGGATAATTATGAAAGTGGTTTAATTTGGAATTGCCTAACTTAATTTTGTAGGTTGACTTCCCTATGAAATCCCTCAATGAAATCACACAGGAAGCTTGTATAAAATCTATACTTCTGTTTCATTTTCTTCACTTGTACCAAACTGATAAAAAGCTCTTCAAACCTGGGTTCAAATACTATTCGAAATACTATTTCAAATCCTTTAGCTGGGCTTGAATGACCTTGCCTGACACAATTGGACCAATAGAATAGTCTCGCCGCTACAAACCATGCCCATCTCGCACCCCAGGCAGGCTAAATGCCTTTGAGAGATTGGTATTTGAACCCAGGTCTAAAGCTCTTACTGATCTATGCAGTCAATCTGAAAACTGTGGATGAGTTACCCTAAGGTAAAAAATAGGCGTGGTCCATACATCCACCACATCAAAAAGCATAAGAAAGTGTGTGTGTGTGTGTGTGTGTTCGTGTATGCGTGTGTATGCGTGTGTGTACGCAGGGTTGGACTCTTGAGTCCAATGCCCCTGGCCTTGTACATTCTCTGAATAGTTCTTATAGTTCTTTAATCTCAGAGCAGATAACAGTACATCTAATGATGCCCTGCAGTCGGAGTGAGTAGTTTCAATAGTCAACACCAGTAGTCAATTTGATGGAGATTCGTTATATAAACCTCTCCTTTTTCTTTATTTGAAGATTTGTATTGGATTTTACAGTCTGGTTCCCCTGACTACTCACCAATCAGTATAAAATGTAATCCCTAGATACCATCATCTATAGTCTACTGTATAATTGTTTAACCAGTATTACATGTAATCCCTAGATACCATCATCTATAGTCTACTGTATAATGTTTCAACCAGTATTACATGTCATCTCCAGATTACAACATCTATAGTCTACTGTATAATGTTTCAACCAGTATTACATGTAATCTTCAGATCACAACATCTATAGTCTACTGTATAATGTTTCTACCAGTATTACATGTAATCCCTAGATACCAACATCTATAGTCTACTGTATAATGTTTCAACCAGTATTACATGTAATCCCTAGATACCATCATCTATAGTCTACTGTATAATGTTTCTACCAGTATTACATGTAATCTCCAGATTACAACATCTATAGTCTACTGTATAATGTTTTAACCAGTATTACATGTAATCCCTAGATACCATCATCTATAGTCTACTGTATATTGTTTCTACCAGTATTACATGTAATCTCCAGATTACAACATCTATAGTCTACTGTATAATGTTTTAACCAGTATTACATGTAATCCCTAGATACCATCATCTATAGTCTACTGTATAATGTTTCTACCAGTATTAAATGTAATCTCCAGATTACATCATCTATAGTCTACTGTATAATGTTTTAACCAGTATTACATGTAATCTCCAGATTACAACATCTATAGTCTACTGTATAATGTTTTAACCAGTATTACATGTAATCCCTAGATACCATCATCTATATTCTACTGTATATTGTTTCAACCAGTATTAAATGTAATCTCCAGATTACAACATCTATAGTCTACTGTATAATGTTTTAACCAGTATTACATGTAATCTCCAGATTACAACATCTATATTACTGTATAATGTTTAGTATTCCAGATTACAACATCTATAGTCTACTGTATATTGTTTCTGTATAAACCAGTATTACATGTCATCTCCAGATTACATCATCTATAGTCTACTGTATAATGTTTCTGGGCCTGTGTTTACAAAGATGATATGTTATTCTATCTATCCTTTTCCTTGTGATATACAAGGTCCTCTATGCAAATCAGATCATAAAAGAATGTAAAACAGAAACCTATTTTTTTTAAATTATTTATCGAGAATTGCATTGAGCTGGCAAGTAGAGAAACATCAGAGAATGTTATTTGCCCTGTAGCAGCTTCCTTTGCTACCAAGCTTCATCACATACCTTCTCTGTTCACACTTTTTGATGTTGTTCTGCTTTGCAGCCATATTGAGTGTTTACAAGTGTATGGTGTCCATTTTAGGACATCACCACACCTATACGGTGCCCATATTAGAACAGCCTCTGGAGGTTGTTTGAAGTGGGAGAACCATCAGTTGTATGGATCTTGGTTCATTCAATCAGACTTGGTGTCAAAAGAAAGTTGGCCAATCATCAGTCAGACAAATGTCCATGGCTGGTACTTGGTGTCATAGTCATAGACAGACATCAGTCAATGACCTGTTTTTTTTTTACCAAAAAGGAATCTCCGGTTGAACCAGGGAATGCTTTTTCGTATTCCACCATTACTCCCTAGGCTCAGAGGTGATCAAACATATGACACATAGAGACATTTTCTCCTGAAAATACACATCACTTAAATATTACAGATGATACATGACATTAAAATAAGATGTTATTAAACCACAGATGTTCCTATGGTAATATGTACAGATGCAGGATCTTAATTTGATCACTCTTTTGTTGCTGCTGCACAGCAGGAAATGCAAACTTGCAGTGTATTCAAGGTTTAAAAAGCCTAAAGTTTGTCATTTCAACTATAAAATGTCAGACTTCATTTGCCCTAACGAAAAATGTATCAACTCCTACAAAAAAATGTCCTTTAATTATAATCCACATAATAATTCACATTTCCTGCTGTTGCAGGATTATTTTCCAGATGTAGCAAAAGCTGGCTCAAATTACATTTTACTCATCAACTCTATTAAAAAAAATAAAAAATCAGTTAATAAATGACACTTAATATTAACAGCATATTATTACACAAGTCAAGCACAATTTGAATCCAATCCATATCATATTCCCTGTATGCATCTTCAAAGTGCTTTGTGCCAGTTGTCCTATGTACTTGCACACATGACTGTTCCACCATATATTATTATTTATTATTATTATATAAAGACCAAATGGAAATAGTCATTCATTCAACAACCAGGCCAAGGGAACAGTAAACATTGGCTGAGGATATGAACCATTAAATCCTGGTTGTTTGATCAGCTTGAGAAAATTGCTTAGAAACATTAACTGCTAATTCTGGGTGTATGTTACAGTAACTAAAAAGGTATATTGACTTTGGATACAGAGAGCGGGTTTAAATCCTACAAGGCAGCACATTTCAGACTGCACATTTCAGACTGTACATTTCAGACTGTACATTTCAGAATGCACATTTCAGACTGTACATTTCAGACTGTACATTTCAGACTGTACATTTCATAATGCACATCTCAGACTGTACATTTGAGACTGTACATTTCAGACTGTACATTTGAGACTGTACATTTGAGACTGCACATTTCAGACTGTACATTTCAGACTGTACCTTTCAGACTGTACCTTTCAGACTGTACATTTCAGACTACCTTTCAGACTGTACATTTCAGACTGCACATTTCAGACTGTACATTTCAGACTGTACATTTCATAATGCACATTTGAGGCTGTACATTTCAGACTGTACATTTCAGACTGTACATTTCAGACTGTACCTTTCAGACTGCACATTTCAGACTGTACATTTCAGACTGTACATTTCATAATGCACATTTGAGGCTGTACATTTCAGACTGTACATTTCAGACTGTACATTTCAGACTGCACATTTCAGACTGTACATTTCAGACTGTACATTTCAGACTGTACCTTTCAGACTGTACCTTTCAGACGGCACATTTCAGACTTTACATTTCAGACTGTACATTTGAGACTGTACATTTGAGACTGTACATTTGAGACTGTACATTTCAGACTGTACATTTCAGACTGCACATTTCAGACTGCACATTTCAGACTGCACATTTCAGACTGTACATTTCAGACTTTAAATTTCAGACTTTACATTTCAGACTGTACATTTGAGACTGTACATTTGAGACTGTACATTTCAGACTGCACATTTCAGACTGCACATTTCAGACTGCACATTTCATACTGCACATTTCAGACTGTACATTTCAGACGGCACATTTCAGACTTTACATTTCAGACTGTACATTTCAGACTGTACATTTGAGACTGTACATTTGAGACTGTACATTTCATACTGCACATTTCAGACTGTACATTTCAGACTGCACATTTCAGACTGTACATTTCAGACTGCACATTTCAGACTGCACATTTCAGACTGTACATTTCAGAATTGTGTTGCATGTTGGGGGTTCTTGTGTCCACCTGTCCGATTATTTTTTAATAGCTTTGAATTTTTTTGTTTCAGGTGAATCATTTTGAAGAGACAAGACATCCAAAAATGTCCTGACAATTTTGTCAATATTCCCCTAAAATACCAATATTCTCTCTATTACTTTAAACCGTGTTGTCAGCATTAAGAGTACCGTCATCACCACATCCCTTTACATTTAAATGTCAAAGCCCGTTATTCTATTTGTGTGCCTTTTACCACGCTTGGCTAGTACGTGGTCTTGAATAACTAATTTCTTATACCCAATTATCTGAGTCCAGAAATGTCTTACTTGGTTACATAACTAAATTGGACTATTAATTCATAAAATAATACAGTGAATTCAGTCAAACTGTAACTCTTCAATATGGAATACAATTCTCAAGCGGAAGACTTCAAAATAAACCAATCAGTATGGCCTCATGCTCAGGAAATAGACTTCAAAATAAACCAATCAGTATGGCCTCATGCTCAGGAAATAGACTTCAAAATAAACCAATCAGTATGGCCTCATGCTCAGGAAATAGACTTCAAAATAAACCAATCAGTATGGCCTCATGCTCAGGAAATAGACTTCAAAATAAACCAATCAGTATGGCCTCATGCTCAGGAAATAGACTTCAAAATAAACCAATCAGTATGGCCTCATGCTCAGGAAATAGACTTCAAAATAAACCAATCAGTATGGCCTCATGCTCAGGAAATAGACTTCAAAATAAACCAATCAGTATGGCCTCATGCTCAGGAAATAGACTTCAAAATAAAAATAAACCAAAAGACTTCAAAATAAAAAAACATAGCAAAATAAACCAAAATGGCCCTGTCATTCACCATCAAGTCAGGAAAAACTTCAAAATGTACAAACATTCAATAACACTTGCTCTCTCCCTTTCTTTACTGCCTGTCTCCGACCCCTGTCATTACATACAAATGAAGTCAGAATGCAGGCAACAACATTTGTTTAAGCACTTGGGCTACAGACAGCAAAAAATATTTCAAATTTAAGAAAGCGTACAGTATTATATAGAGCCATTATTACATGGAACTCCCATCTAATATTGCTGAAATGAACAGCAGACGGATAAAGCATCACCTCACGGCACAACGCCTCTCCCCTGTTTGACCTGCAGACAGCCTGTGTATGTATTGATATGTAGGCTTTGTGTGCCGTTTTTAAATGTAGTAGTTCTCTCCTGGAGCTGATCTTGTCTATTAATGTTCTGTATTATGTCATGTTTCATGTGTTGTGTGGACCCCAGGAAGAGTAGCTGCTGCTTTTGCAACAGCCAATGGGGATCCTAATAAAATGCCAAATATCAAATGAGGAGTTGAACTGACTGTGTCTTAGACACAGTTAACCCACTTTTCCTAGGCCGTCATTGAAAATAAGAATTTGTTCTTAACTGACTTGCCTAGTTAAATAACAGTTAAAAAAAAAAAAATTAGCTAAATAATTGATTTACTGGCTGGCATTATGTATAGCTAGCTACTTTTACTATATAGTACCAGTCTATTATGAATTGTACAGTATAGTTAGCTAGCCATGTAGGTATTCATACATTTTCTTACACTCCTCGGCACTTAAAAAAACAATGGTGTCCTGTACCTTTCTCCTTTTTGGCGTTAGCACCTCCATTAAGGGACACCATAATATTTTGAAGCTTCTGTTTTACTAGGGTGAACACTGACTCACTGAGTGTTGATTATCTGAATCTGCAGTTGAAGAGGAAAAGAGGAAGATACTGTGCCTGCTTTGGTGCTAGCCCCCCTACTGGAAAAGAGGAAGATACTGTGCCTAGCTTTAGCTAGCCCCCCCCACCTACTGGAAAAGAGGAAGATACTGTGCTAGTTTAGCTAGCCCCCCACCCCTCCAGCCCCCCCCACCTACTGGAAAAGAGGAAGATGCTGTGCTAGTTTAGCTAGACCCCCCCACCTACACCCCCCCCCACCTAAAAGAGGAAGATACTGTGCTAGCTTAGCTAGACCCCCCACCTACTGGATAAGAGGAAGACACTGTGCTAGCTTTGGTGCTAGCTTAGCTAGACCCCCACCTTCTGTACAATTATTACAGAGTGCACATTTCAGACTATACAGGCATTTCAGACTGCACATTTCAGTACAGTACAGGCATTTCAGACCACAAGAGCACAAGTTTCAGACTGCACATTTAGACTGTTACAAGCATTTCAGACTGCAAGCATTTCAGAGACATTTCAGTATACAGGCATTTCAGACTGTACAAGCATTTCAGACTGCACATTTCAGACCACAAGTTTCAGACTGTACAAGCATTTCAGACTGCACATTTCAGTACAGGACAGGCATTTCAGAGCACAAGTTTCAGACTGCACATTTCAGACTGTTCTGTTATTTCCGACAACAAGTTTCAGACTGTGCAAGCATTTCAGACCGCACATTTCAGTACAGGACAGGCATTTCAGAGCACAAGTTTCAGACTGTACAAGCATTTCAGACTGCACATTTCTGTACAGTACAATCTGTCTAGCTGTGATTCACTGGCCCACATCGAAGCAATGTTTTGACTGCCATCAGCCTCCTAGAGATGGATAGATTCAGCAACAGCTTTTTTCCTGCTTAGCCCTTCTGCTGAACAAAAATACAATCTTGTGTAAAGCTTGGGAATGTTAATTAGCAGGTGTGGGTGTCCGCTTGAAAATGTGCAGGCATCGTTAATGTCACGTGGAGTTAAAAAGGGAAATGGGAGGCTTACAGGGTTTTGATTTGAAAGTGCTCATTGTACAAGTTTAGTTTTGATTGGAATGATTGGAATTATTGGAATGATTGGAATCGGGCTGACACAAGTTTCTGTTCAAAATCCCATTTGTACAGCATTTAATCAGGTTTTCAGAATCATAGGTGCAGAATTAAGACTTAGAAAATATTCTCGCTCCCAATATACTGTATGTGTTTCATTTTTTCTCACATTTTATTTCTGGTTTTGAAACAGGAAAAGCTTGTTGGGTACCCCAGCATTGCTTATTAGCAATGGCTCCCAAATGGCACCCTCTTTCCTATAAAGTATAGTGTACTACTGTTGACCATAGCTGTATGGGCCCTGGCCAAAAGTAGTACACTACAGGGGGAATAGGATTGCATTTGGGACACAGGTTTACCATTTCTGTCTGACAGATGATCACATTAGCGCCTGCTTAGTGGCACACTGTTTGAGCTTCTCAGTGAGTCATCACACAGCTACAGTGTTTTGTTGATTCTGGTCCAGCTGTTGGCTTTCAGTTTCGATGAAATGCTGAAATGATGTCTACCGTGGTTGGGGTAAATCCATTGCTGTAATTTCCAGGAAAAACTGAAATAGTTTATAAAGTTGTCCTACTTTATTGGTGTGTACTTCAGTCTAAATGGTTTGCAGAACATAGTTAGTCAAAAGCAAACATACTACCTTTGTATGGCTTTCAGAGGACAGTTGGGCTGAAGCATACATCTCTATACTCCAACTGCTGAGTCATAGCTCTGAAAATAACTGACAATGAAAATTAATAACAGTTACATAATTTCTCCAAAGACGGGAAAAGGAATTGTGAAGAAGCCAGTGACGACTTTTCTTATCTTTTCATTTGAATGATTAGGAAATCATTTCCCTCTGCATTGTCTGCGGCTGAGGCTAATTCTTTTATCACAAAACTTTTAATTAGCTGTATCTCTGTGTTACACTACCACACTACGAGCTGAACAATACTGTAGGATGGAGAAGGCAAAATATAGTACAGTGTGTTCTATTCATTTGGTGTGAAAGTAACATTTGTACATTTTTATAATTAATATACATTTCTGGTTAAGGACTTGGCCTACACTGGGTTTTATATATATATATAAATAACTAAATATTTTGATACACCACATGCAGTGAGTGGGACTTAGAGGAAAGGCTGGATATCTTGAAAGAGTTGAAGATTCTCTGAATATAGGGTTTAACACCTCCTAATGATCTCCAACTGTTAACATATCCTTCTATATGCCTGATGACTTCTCCCAATCCAATCTCCAAATAAAATGCCCACCCGTGGTGTAACTGCAGCATCAGGTTTACGTCATTGCTTGATGTTTACGTCATTGCGCCCCCTCTGGCTTGTGTGGTGGAGCAGGTCTTTGTAGGCTATACTCAGCCTGGTCTCAGGGTAGTAAGTTGGTGATCTGTTGATATCCGCCTAGTGGTGTTGGGGGTGTGGTTTGGTGCCTGGTTGGCCCTGTCCGGGGGTGCTGTCAGACAGGGCCACAGTGTTCCCCCGACCCACCCTTGTCTCAGTCTCCAGTATCTTTGCTGCTAGGGTCAGTCTGTTATATCTGGTATAATTCTCCTGTCTTATCTGGTGTCCTGTGTGAATTAATGTATTTATACCATTATTTTATCAGGTAAGGTGACTGAGAACACTACAGCAATTACCTGGGGAATAGTTACAGGAGAGAGATGAATGAGCCAATTGTAAGCTGGGAATGATTAGGTGACCATGATGGTATGAGGAACAGCTAAGGAATTTAGCCAGGACACAGGGGTTAACACCCCTACGATAAGTGTCATGGGATCTTAAATGACCTCAGAGTCAGGACACCCGTTTAACATCCCATCTGAAAGACGGCACCCTACACAGAGCAGTGTCCCCAATCACCGCCCTGGGGTATTGGAATATTTTTTTTTAGACCAGAGGAAAGAGTGCCTCCTACTGGCCCTCCAACACCACTTCCAGCAGCATCTGGTCTCCCATCCAGGACCAACCCTGCTTAGCTTTAGAAGCAAGACAGCAGTGGGATGCAGGGTGGTATGCTGCTGGCATGCTCCCTCTAATTCTCTCCCTCTCCCTCTCCCTCTCTCCTACCCCTCCCGTTGGACCTGAGCCCTCAGATCGTGCCTCACGACTACCTGGCCTGATGACTCCTGGCTGTCCCCAGTCTACCTGGTCGTGCTGCTGCTCCATTTTCAACTGTTCTGCCTGCGGCTATGGAACCCTGACCTGTTCAACGAATGTGCTACCTTGGCTTTGAAAAGCCAACTGACATTTACTCCTGAGGTACTGACCTGTTGCACCCTCTACAACCACTGTCATTATTATTTGACCCTGCTGGTCATCTATGAACGTTTGAACATCTTGAAGAACAATCTGGCCTTAAATGTACTCTTATAATCTCCACCCGACACAGCCAGAACAGGACTGGCCACCCCTCAGAGCCTGGTTCCTCTCTAGGTTTCTTCCTAGGTTCCTTCCTTTCTAGGGAGTTTTTCTGGCCGCTGTGCTTCTACATCTGCATTGCTTGCTGTTTGGGGTTACAGGCTGGGTTTTTTATAGCAGTTTGTGACACCTGCTGATGTAAAAAGGGTTTTATAAATACATTTGATTGATTGATAATTACACAATGTGGTGGTGTATCTTAGCTGTTTGTCAAACTCCGCAAAAGTGAAACTGAAGTCAGACATCAATTCCAAGCGGTTAAGTTTAGGGCTAAGGTTTGGGACAGGGTGACATTTAAATGTATGCATTATTCCAAGCGGTTAAGTTTAGGGCTAAGGTTTGGGACAGGGTGACATTTAAATGTATGCATTATTCCAAGCGGTTAAGTTTAGGGCTAAGGTTTGGGACAGGGTGACATTTAAATGTATGCATTATTTCAAGTGGCTAAGTTAAGGGTTAAAAAACTAAAAGTGAGTGCCTAGCACTGGGATTTAACATGCAATCCTCCGAGCCGAAGTCTGAGTCTTTGACGCCCATCCCCCATCCCCAGTCACAACGCCCTAGTAAGCCGCAAGCCAAATAGATAGTAAAAGGAGACTTTACACTTTTCAAGTAACAGGTAAAGACTTCAAACGTTCAAGTAACAGGTAAAGACTTCAAACGTTCAAGTAACAGGTAAAGACTTCAAACGTTCAAGTAACAGGTAAAGACTTTAAACGTTCAAGTAACAGGTAAAGACTTCAAACGTTCAAGTAACAGGTAAAGACTTCAAACGTTCAAGTAACAGGTAAAGACTTCAAACGTTCAAATAACAGGTAAAGACTTCAAACGTTCAAGTAACAGGTAAAGACTTCAAACGTTCAAGTAACAGGTAAAGACTTCAAACGTTCAAATAACAGTGACCATCCATTAAGAAGGACACTCTCTACATCACAACTTTTCTCATTTGAAATTCCCAGGAGCGACCACATCAACAAAAACACAAAAGAGTCAAAAGACGACAGAGATTGATGATCGATCGTGGTTCATCACAACCATAACACACAAAAGAACAATGGGCGTTTTCAAATGTTAATGCACTCCGAGATAAACTGATTCTCTAAGCGCCCATTATTCATTAATTACTTAGCACATTATTTTTGGGGCATCTTTAAGATTGTCAGTGTTTCCCCTCACTCCACCCCCTCGCTTCCTGATTATGCGAGGAAATAAATTACAAACAGGAAAATGAAAGTGTGGCAGGTGATTTGTCGGGAAGATAATTTGTTACTGTGTGCATTCAGAAATAATTATCACAAATGTGACCCATGATCTTGTTGATTACAGCAGCGAAGCGGAGGTTCTGCTGATATTTCTTGTTGTTGATTAGAGCAGTGAAGCCGAAGGTCTGCTAGTATTTCTACTTGTTGATTAGAGCAGTGAAGCCGAAGGTCTGCTAGTATTTCTACTTGTTGATTAGAGCAGTGAAGTAGAAGGTCTGCTTGTATTTCTACTTGTTGATTAGAGCAGCGAAGCAGGTCTGCTAGTATTTCTACTTGTTGATTAGAGCAGCGAAGCAGGTCTGCTAGTATTTCTACTTGTTGATTAGAGCAGCGAAGCCGAAGGTCTGCTGGTATTTCTACTTGTTTATTAGAGCAGTGAAGCCGAAGGTCTGCTGGTATTTCTACTTGTTGATTAGAGCAGTGAAGCTGAAGGTCTGCTAGTATTTCTACTTGTTGATTAGAGCAGCGAAGGTCTGCTAGTATCTCTACTTGTTGATTAGAGCAGTGAAGGTCTGCTAGTATTTCTTCTTGTTGATTAGAGCAGTGAAGGTCTGCTAGTATCTCTACTTGTTGATTAGAGCAGTGAAGGTCTGCTAGTATTTCTACTTGTTGATTAGAGCAGTGAAGTAGAAGGTCTGCTAGTATTTCTACTTGTTGATTAGAGCAGCGAAGGTCTGCTAGTATTTCTACTTGTTGATTAGAGCAGTGAAGTAGAAGGTCTGCTAGTATGTCTTCTTGTTGATTAGAGCAGTGAAGGTCTGCTAGTATCTCTACTTGTTGATTAGAGCAGTGAAGTAGGTCTGCTAGTATTTCTTCTTGTTGATTAGAGCAGTGAAGTAGAAGGTCCGCTAGTATTTCTACTTGATGATTAGAGCAGCGAAGTAGAAGGTCCGCTAGTATTTCTACTTGATGATTAGAGCAGCGAAGTAGAAGGTCAGCTAGTATTTCTACTTGTTGATTAGAGCAGTGAAGTAGAAGGTCCGCTAGTATTTCTACTTGATGATTAGAGCAGTGAAGTAGGTCTGCTAGTATTTCTTCTTGTTGATTAGAGCAGTGAAGTAGAAGGTCCGCTAGTATTTCTACTTGATGATTAGAGCAGCGAAGTAGAAGGTCAGCTAGTATTTCTACTTGTTGATTAGAGCAGTGAAGTAGAAGGTCAGCTAGTATTTCTTCTTGTTGATTAGAGCAGCGAAGTAGAAGGTCTGCTTGTATTTCTACTTGTTGATTAGAGCAGCGAAGCAGGTCTGCTAGTATTTCTACTTCCTTCCATCCTAACTGCTGTGATGATGTTTGATATTCCTCCAGGATGTTTTGTGCTCTTTAAATCTCAGCGTTTGAGAATTACACAAATGTCTTCTTTTTACAAAGTCACTTAAATGTTTGCTTCATGTAATGTGAGAAAAACATATATTTGGGTATGTAATATAATTAGAGTGAATGACTCATTGTAATACTATGGTGAAACCCTTAGAGAGCTAACAGCAGAAGACAAGGAAGGCACCCCATTTTAAAGGATTTGGACAGTCCTAATAACACACAAGGAAACAAACCATTTTAAAGTATTTAGTCCTAATATCACATATGGAAACCAAGATAGGACCACTTCCTGGGTGTTAGAGGATGTGGGAATATGGGAAAGTGCATGCCTACAAGGAATATATAGCACACTGTCACAGACGCAAATCACAGAAAAATTCCATAAACTCGAAAGTGGATTTCATAGGAAATCCCTATTTCGCTTCTGTTCGATTACACTATGGAAAATACACTTGGGGTACTTCAGTTAACAACATTGGATCCCTTCAATTTTATTTTTGTTACATCCCAAAACCAGATTTTATTTCTCAAATAGCAATTGACATCACACTAATTCACACCTAGAATAAAAAAAGGATGGATTTCTCAAGCTGACTTAGAACGTTCCTCAACAGGGATGGACTGGCCATACGGCAATTCGGCAAACACCAGATGGGCTGGTCCATTTTTAGCCCAGTGTTCCAGTCTAATTTGGGGTTTGGGAAAGCATATACATATTTGGCTAATAAGTAGGGTTGTGATGATACCAGCATCACAATACTCAGAAGTATAGTTGTCGTGGCAAGGAAACAAAACATGAAGCGGATTTCATTTCTTGAGGAAAACAGTTTGTTTTTATGGAAACAAACGTCATGACGCTGTCATCCAGAGTCACATTTGTTTATTTTCCCAGCTACAGGTTTGTGGTATTGTCACAAACCTGAAAATAAGGGCCTCGATGAAACAATGGACCAGTGTGGCGGGCTGAAGGACAAAAATGGGCCGGTGTGATAGAAATGACAAGGACGATTTCTGGTCCCAATCCGTCCCTTAGCTCCAGTATTGTAGCAGGGCTCATGGAATATTTACATAGCCTAAGACTATGGGGTCTGAAGGCGGGTAGGATAGCTAGGGCCCAGTGGTTGGTAGCGTGTTCAAAGGAAAGGAATAGAAAGCCCAGAGGATTCATGACGGCGCAGGAGCATTGTCTCTGAAAAACAGCAGTGCTGCTGGTAAGAAGAAACACCTTGATTTAAAATGCACTTATAAAGCTATGCAGGCATAGAAGGGAGAAGAGGAGCCTAGGCAAGCAAACAAACAGCAGTGTGATCAGAATGGGAAGTGGAAGCAGAGGAGGTAGCTAGTACGAAAGCACAATAAGCCTACAGATGTTGGATCTTAATTTGACCAGTATTGTTGCAAAAAAATAATCCTGCAGCAACAGGATTTTAACATTTTAGTCCACAATGTTGCTTGATCAGTGATAAAGTTATCAGCTGGCAACATGAAAAGATACTGTTATATAACTGTGGGTTAGTGCTGGTTTTCAGTGAATTTATGTACGTCACGAAGCTCATCTGTGGTGCAGGAAAATTCTTGGCAACAAAAGAGTGATCAAATTAAGGTCCTACACCTGTATATAGTTCTGAGGATTATTTAAAGTCACACATTCAGGAATAACGGAGATAGTGTCTGGTTTCTTGCTAAGGAGGAGAGTCAATATAATTTTAAGGGTAGATGTTTCTCTAATAAATAGGGAATGTTGTCTATCGAATGTAGCTGGGTTGTGTGTTGGGAATGGTCGTACACAATACATTTCCAGGTGGTTCATGTTCACGAACCCTTGATAATTGTCGATGCAAACAACTAGAGATCAGTTTTGTTATCCGGTTGAGAACAGAATAGTTTTTATTGGAAGCAATAGTGACTAATTATCAGCAGTTGTATTTTCTGAGCAGTAGCAGTTGTATTTCCTGAGCAGTAGCAGTAGTATTTCCTGAGCAGTAGTATTTCCTGAGCAGTAGCAATAGTAGTAGCAATAGTATTTCCTGAGCAGTAGTAATAGTAGTAGCAATAGTATTTCCTGAGCAGTAGCAATAGTATTTCCTGAGCAGTAGCAGTAGTAGTAGCAATAGTATTTCCTGAGCAGTAGTAATAGTAGTAGCAATAGTATTTCCTGAGCAGTAGCAATAGTATTTCCTGAGCAGTAGCAATAGTATTTCCTGAGCAGTAGCAATAGTATTTCCTGAGCAGTAGCAATAGTATTTCCAGAGCAGTAGCAATAGTATTTCAGTAGCAATAGTATTGAGCAGTAGCAATAGTATTTCCTGAGCAGTAGCAATAGTATTTCCTGCAGTAGCAATAGTATTTCCTGAGCAGTAGCAATAGTATTTCCTGAGCAGTAGCAATAGTATTTCCTGAGCAGTAGCAATAGTATTTCCTGAGCAGTAGCAATAGTATTTCCAGAGCAGTAGCAATAGTATTTCCTGAGCAGTAGCAATAGTATTTCTGAGCAGTAGCAATAGTATTTCCTGAGCAGTAGAGCAGTAGCAATAGTATTTCCTGAGCAGTAGCAATAGTATTTCCTGAGCAGTAGCAATAGTATTTCCGGGAGCAGTAGCAATAGTATTTCCTGAGCAGTAGCAATAGTATTTCCTGAGCAGTAGCAATAGTATTTTCAGTAGCAATGAGCCTGAGCAGTAGCAATAGTATTTCCTGAGCAGTAGCAGCAGTAGCAATAGTATTTCCTGAGAGCAGTAGCAATAGTATTTCCAGAGCAGTAGCAATAGCAATAGTATTTAGCAATAGTATTTCCAGAGCAGTAGCAATAGTATTTGAGCAGTAGCAATAGTATTTTTCCAGAGCAGTAGCAATAGTATTTCCAGAGCAGTAGCAATAGTATTTCCTGAGCAGTAGTATTTATTGAACTGAAGCAGTTAAAAATGTCCCAGTTTCAACTTCCACATTCACAACTCTCCCCCATTCAATCTCTTTTATTATGCAGCTTCTTCATACACAACAACAACCATGTCTGTCTCACTCACAACTGGCAGTATTTCCCTGGATGAGCCCATAGCTATCATTTAGACGTAATTAAACGAGGACTCCGTGACATGCCCTGGGACATGGAGAGATCTCCATAATCAATGACACAGGCTGCCAGGGCCATGACAACCAGAGAAACTTTGGAGAACACATCTCCATTTTTCTCCATGACAATGGTGGCATTGTGGAGGCGCACAACATACAGATCTGCTGGGGGTTCACATAGAATATTCCTCCGTCTGTCTACAGCTACACACCAAGAGGGACATCAAGGGGACAGAAAGCTCTGGGTATGACTGCTACTATTGACTCTCTTTAGAACTTCATGACTATTCCCTCTCGAGGAAAAAAAAAAAAAGGTTAATATTTTGTAGCCAAATTCCGCAATACCAATGCTAGGCTACTGCTAAGCTATTGCTACTTAAACAAACACACGTTTTGGGCTGTTGAGGATCATTTGGATAAACTTTCCCCCTTTAAGAACAGAGAGATAATTTTCAAAAGTGACACACTTTCCTGTCAGGCCCATATTTCTTTATTATTTGGTGTCCGGAGGGTTCAGTCCATGTCAAGACTACTGTTTATGGGTCTGTATCCCATGGTTCTGAATGCTCCTAACACACCCTAGATATATTACCCTGTTAATGAATTCAAGTTAAATGTGGGCACTATCCACCATGCATCCCTTCAAGGACTGAGTCTGTTTTCATACTTTCCCTCTGCATTTAATTAAAATGTGTAATGAAAATGACACAGAGTGCAGTGGTGGTGTATGAGGTTAAGTGTTCAGGCCTGGTTTCTGCACTTCTCTGCAGATTGTGATCATAAAGTCCTCAGGTGGATGCAGAGGGAAATGTGTTTTAACAGGGGGAGAATAATCAATGCCCGTCAGAAAGATGCATGATTTCAGCTCTTGGGATGAATACCTGCACATGCAATACATTTATCATGTTGATTCCCCATGTGGCTCAAATAGAGCACGTTGACTTTCCTCAGACATCATTGCTGCAGAGTGTTGACTGTACAATGACTTTCCTCAGACATCATTGCTGCAGAGTGTTGACTGTACAATGACTTTCCTCAGACATCATTGCTGCAGAGTGTTGACTGTACAATGACTTTCCTCAGACATCATTTCTGCAGAGTGTTGACTGTACAATGACTTTCCTCAGACATCATTGCTGCAGAGTGTTGACTGTACAATGACTTTCCTCAGACATCATTGCTGCAGAGTGTTGACTGTACAATGACTTTCCTCAGACATCATTGCTGCAGAGTGTTGACTGTACAATGACTTTCCTCAGACATCATTGCTGCAGAGTGTTGACTGTACAATGACTTTCCTCAGACATCATTGCTGCAGAGTGTTGACTGTACATACTATATTTGTTGTCTAGTATACAGTATGCACTGGGTTTAAAGATGTGAACTGAGGTATTTAAACTATTGTAGAACCTAAACAAATCAGACGTGTTACTGTACGTCTGGATAATGTTCACTAACTGAACACAGAATGATATGTTGAAGAAAGGGGCAAACATAATAACGTCAATGATGGTACAAATAACAGACTCAGAACTGATTGATAAAACACCAAGATAACACACTGAGGCTGGTACTCAGGACAGTGATATTGTGTTTTACTTCCTGGAGTATGAAGCTGGCCTGTTTTTCCTAGAGATGTGGTGGATGTTGATCTTTCACACCATCAGGTTCAGGTGATTGATAACCCCATTACATCCTTCAGACCAGTCTTACCTATTAACAGCCTCACTGACCACTCTCTGTGGATCTCTCTCTCTCTCCCTCCCTCTCGCTTTCTTTCTCTCTCACTGTGGATCTCTCTCTTTCCCCTCTCTCTCTCTGTGGATCTCTCCTCTCTTTCTCTCTCTGTGGATCTCTCTCTCTCTCTCTCTCTCTCTCTCTCTCTCTCTCTCTCCCTCTCTCTCTGTGGATCTCTCCCTCCATCTCTCTCACTTTCTCTCTCTCTCTATGGATCTCTATCTCTCATTCCCTCCCCTCATTTCTTTCTCTCTCTCTGTGGACCTCTCTCTCTCCTCTCTCTCTCTCTCTCTCTCTCTCTCTCTCTCTCTCTCTCTCTCTCTCTCTCTCTCTCTCTCTCTCTCTCTCTCTCTCTCTGTGGATCTCTCTCTCTCTCTGTGTGGATCTCTCTCTCTCTCCTCTTCTCTCTCTATGGACCTCTCTCTCTCTCTCTCTCTCTCTCTCTCTCTCTCTCTCTCTCTCTCTCTCTCTCTCTCTCTCTCTCTCTCTCTCTCTCTCTCTCTGTGGATCTCTCTCTCTCTCTCTGTGGATCTCTCTCTCTCTCTCTCTCTCTCTCTCTCTCTCTCTCTCTCTCTCTCTCTCTCTCTCTCTCTCTCTCTCCTCTCTCTCTCTCTCTGTGGATCTCTCTCTCTCTCTCCCCCACCCCTGTCTCTCTTCCTTTCTCCAACCTCCTTTCTCTCTCTCCCTTTCTCTCTCTCCCTTTCTCTCTCTCTCTGTGGACTCTCTCTCTCTCTCTCTCTCTCTCTCTCTCTCTCTCTCTCTCTCTCTCTCTCTCTCTCTCTCTCTCTCTCTCTGTGGATCTCTCTCTCTCTCTCTGTGGATCTCTCTCTCTCTCTCTCTCTCTCTCTCTCTCTCTCTCTCTCTCTCTGTCTCTCTCTCTCTCTGTGGACCTCTCTCTTTCTCTCTCCCTCTCTCTCTCTCTGTGTGGATCTCTCTCTCTCTCTCTCTCTCTCTCCTTTCCCTCTCTCTCTCTCTCTCTCTCTCTCTCTCTCTCTCTCTCTCTCTCTGTGGATCTCTCTCTCTCTCCCTTTCTCTCTCTGTGGATCTCTCTCTCTCTCCCCCAACCCCTGTCTCTCTTCCTTTCTCCAACCTCCTTTCTCTCTGTCCCTCTGATATTTCCTTGCCTCAGCAGTTGACTGATTTGTAGTTGGACACATAGACATGTGATGGATGGATTGGGGGAGATGAGTGGACAACCAGTCACCAACATTGTTCAGTATCTGCCCCTCCTGGAAGAATCAATCTAAGTAGACTATTCGGATTAAAAAAAAAAAATCTAACCATCATGTAAATTAATCAGTACAGGACATAACTGGATGTGCAGTTCTATGACGAGAAAACAACCATGAGGTGGTGGATAACATGAACTACCCTCTGTGATCATATAACATGAACTACCCTCTGTGATCATGTTGAATAACATGAACTACCCTCTGTGATCATGTTGGATAACATGAACTACCCTCTGTGATCATATAGAAGTAACTCTGTTGAATTTTTAAAAAAATAGTCACAGCTGTAGACCTAACAGTGAAATGCTTACATACGAGCCCTTAAGCAACAATGCAGTTTTAAAAAATACGGATAAGAATAATAAATAAAAGTAACAAGTAATTAAAGAGACAAAGAAAAACACAATGGGTTGGGGGCATGTAAAATGTCTGCCTTCTTCTCCGGCGACATCTTACCATATTCTTACCCTGTGTTGGATAACACTAACTCTGTGCAGTAACTACTCTGTGAGATACATTACTGAGAGACGCTCTTACATGTGTTTTCTTGTGGAGTAAATTCATTATAAGTTGTTTTGGAACATTACTTGACTCAATTAACATTTCCCATTTTGAGGTCCTCATGGAATGAATTGTATTATTTTATTTATTATTTTACCGTGGGAACTATCATGATTTGTAAAAGAGCAGTTGTAGTTGTAATTCCACACATGTACACACACGCACGCACACACACACACACACACACACACACACACACACACACAACACATTACACACAACACTCACTCACTCACTCATTTCACCATTTCACTCACTCACTCACTCACTCACTCATTTCATTTATTATTTGCGCACATGGCAACTATCATGATTTGTAAAAGAGCACGCACGCACACACACACACACACACACACACACACACACTCACATTCACATTCACATTCGCATACACTCAGATTTACACACACACACACACACACACACACACACACACACACACACACACACACACACACACACACACACACACACACACACACACACACACACACACACACACACACACACACACACACACACACACACACACACTTTTACATTTATATTTACATTCACATTCACATTTACATTCATTTACATTCGCATACACTCAGATTTACATTCACATACACACACACACACACATACTCACTCACATATTCACACACACTCATACTCACACGCTCGCACACTCACACATTCAACACTACAGAGACACCCAAGTTGAAGTAGATAACAACATACTCCGATCCAAAACAAGTTACTTACCTAAACAAATATAAGGAGATTTACAAGATATTATGTAACAATAACTTATTGAAAGGAACTGAGGGGTTCCCTAGTGAGTCATGAGGGAGGAGATTATTGTGTATTTCAATGGAGCTGCCTCGGATCAGTGTCCTGCTATAGTCAGACACAGACAGACTTACATTCAACACCCGTGTGTGTGTGTGTGTGTGTGTGTGTGTGTGTGTGTGTGTGTGTGTGTGTGTGTGTGTGTGTGTGTGTGTGTGTGTGTGTGTGTGTGTGTGTGTGTGTGTGTGTGTGTGTGTGTGTGTGTGTGTGTGTGTGTGTGTGTGTGTGAACAATGTTCTTCCTTAAAAACAGTGCTATGCTCATATTGCTATATAATCCTGATTGATCTATGTCAGGGCTGTCCAACCATGTTCCTGGAGAGCTTAACCTCCTGTAGGTTTTCACTCCTACCCCAGTTATAACTAACCTGATGCAGTTGATCAACCAGCTAGAGTAGCTATTAGAATCAGGTATCTCTCCAGGAACAGGGTTGGAAACCCCTGATGTGAAAGGGGGAACAAGAGAACAACAGCAGAAACAAGTGTACTAATAATCTGCACTCAAAAAAAGGAGCTTGTTCAATATAAGGTACACTCATTACTGCACGTTGAAATGTAGGTGAGGACAATGTGCTGATGGGGGCCATTAGCATGTTTTGGGGCATGGTCTAAAATATGTTGTATTTGTGCCAACCATGAGTGGAAGTGTTTTAATAGTTTAACTGTTTTTTTGTTGATGAAGGTTGAGCACCTGATTTGTCCACTCCCAGTTCTACCATCTTTGTATGAGATTGTGACTACTGTAGAGATTACTATGCATTTTCCAGACACTTGTCAGCTTGCTGCAACTAGTTATTGGGAAAAAAAATCACAGTAACTTACTGTAACTTACTGAAGCTATCTCTGTCACACTCACACTGATGGTGTGGTAGGAAGGTCCGTTTGCTGTCAACCAATTGTGCTGACGACAAAGTAGTTGCTATCTTGTAATCACAAAAGTTCAGTGAAAGTACAGTAACTTACTGGCAGCTTAATGCAAGTAAGTTACTAGCAATAACTGGCTATTAGTTACTGTGAATTTTACATGAACCTACTGACAGCTTGTTGCCAGTTAGGTAACACAAAATTCACAGAAATTTCTTGGCAACTATTACGTTACTGTGAAATGGACAATTACCTCTTAACAGTTTAAATCTTTATTGTCACATGCTTTTACAAAGATGGCAGAATTGACAGTGTTAAAAGAGGTGCCCAACCGTTGACAACATAACTATCAACCACTTAAACTATTACAACCCTCCCACTGACGGTTGGCACAAATACACACAATTCAGTCACTTGTTGTTGTTTACTTTCAGTTGAACCAGTAGGCTGTAGTGTACCGGACAATTACAGGAACCTTTTAGCAGTGGAGCATTTCATGGCATGAAGGAAAATATGATGTAGAGGGACAGGATGGTTCTTCACAATCATCACAGCTGTAAAGAACCCTTCTTGATATGCAAATAAAAAAATGCTTACACATGTTACCCACACCCCTGACAAAGAACCCCCGAAGAACCTTTTAGAGTCTTTTCTATGACAACGACAGCACCATAAGTCTTCTTGTCTCACAACCCGAGGCTGTCAAACTGTGTAAAAAGCTGTCGGCTAATGTATCTGTGACAGGCACACCTACACAAACATGCACACACACACATACATACACGCACACATACATACATACACGCAAACAAACACACACACACACATACACACATGCACACGCGTGCGTACACGCACACACACACAGGTGATAAGACAGCGATTTACTTAACGATGAATTATTCAGTGATCATCACGGTGGCTTATTTCTCAGAGCTGTCAGAGTCAAACAGCTTCCCAAATGGCACCTCAGTCTCTATAAAGTGCACTACTTTTGACCACAGAGAATCCCATATGGCTTTGGTCAAAAGTAGTGCACATTGTAGTGAACAGGGTGCCATTTGGGACACACACACACAAAAGACAGCACCTAAGAAGAAGGCCTTTGATTCAGAGGACTTATCATTACTACATGGTCAGTGGTGAACACTTCAACCTCACATTGCCTCAGTCTGAATACAGGGCATACTGTATGTATGGTATTACATGAAGCCCACCTCACATTGCCTCAGTCTGAATACAGGGCATACTGTATGTACAGTGTTACATGAAGCCCACCTCACATTGCCTCAGTCTGAATACAGGGCATACTGTATGTACAGTGTTACATGAAGCCCACCTCACATTGCCTCAGTCTGAATACAGGGCATACTGTATGTACAGTGTTACATGAAGCCAACCTCACATTGCCTCAGTCTGAATACAGGGCATACTGTATGTACAGTGTTACATGAAGCCCACCTCACATTGCCTCAGTCTGAATACAGGGCATACTGTATGTATGGTATTACATGAAGCCCACCTCACATTGCCTCAGTCTGAATACAGGGTATACTGTTTGTATGGTATTACATGAAGCCCACCTCACATTGCCTCAGTCTGAATACAGGGACATACTGTATGTACAGTGTTACATGAAGCCCACCTCACATTGCCTCAGTCTGAATACAGGGCATACTGTATGTACAGTGTTACATGAAGCCCACCTCACATTGCCTCAGTCTGAATACAGGGTATACTGTATGTATGGTATTACATGAAGCCCACCTCACATTGCCTCAGTCTGAATACAGGGCATACTGTATGTATGGTATTACATGAAGCCCACCTCACATTGCCTCAGTCTGAATACAGGGCATACTGTATGTACGGTATTACATGAAGCCCACCTCACATTGCCTCAGTCTGAATACAGGGTATACTGTATGTACGGTATTACATGAAGCCAACCTCACATTGCCTCAGTCTGAATACAGGGTATACTGTATGTACGGTATTACATGAAGCCCACCTCACATTGCCTCAGTCTGAATACAGGGCATACTGTATGTATGGTATTACATGAAGCCCACCTCACATTGCCTCAGTCTGAATACAGGGCATACTGTATGTACGGTATTATATGAAGCCAACCTCACATTGCCTCAGTCTGAATACAGGGTATACTGTATGTACGGTATTATATGAAGCCCACCTCACATTGCCTCAGTCTGAATACAGGGTATACTGTATGTACGGTGTTACATGAAGCCCACCTCACATTGCCTCAGTCTGAATACAGGGCATACTGTATGTACGGTATTACATGAAGCCAACCTCACATTGCCTCAGTCTGAATACAGGGCATACTGTATGTACGGTATTACATGAAGCCCACCTCACATTGCCTCAGTCTGAATACAGGGCATACTGTATGTATGGTATTACATGAAGCCCACCTCACATTGCCTCAGTCTGAATACAGGGTATACTGTATGTATGGTATTACATGAAGCCCACCTCACATTGCCTCAGTCTGAATACAGGGTATACTGTATGTACATGGTATTACATGAAGCCAACCTCACATTGCCTCAGTCTGAATACAGGGTATACTGTATGTACGGTATTACATGAAGCCAACCTCACATTGCCTCAGTCTGAATACAGGGCATACTGTATGTACGGTATTACATGAAGCCAACCTCACATTGCCTCAGTCTGAATACAGGGTATACTGTTTGTATGGTATTACATGAAGCCCACCTCACATTGCCTCAGTCTGAATACAGGACATACTGTATGTACGGTATTACATGAAGCCAACCTCACATTGCCTCAGTCTGAATACAGGGCATACTGTACGTATGGTATTACATGAAGCCAACCTCACATTGCCTCAGTCTGAATACAGGGCATACTGTATGTACAGTGTTACATGAAGCCCACCTCACATTGCCTCAGTCTGAATACAGGGCATACTGTACGTATGGTATTACATGAAGCCAACCTCACATTGCCTCAGTCTGAATACAGGGCATACTGTATGTACGGTATTACATGAAGCCCACCTCACATTGCCTCAGTCTGAATACAGGGCATACTGTATGTACGGTATTACATGAAGCCCACCTCACATTGCCTCAGTCTGAATACAGGGCATACTGTTTGTACGGTATTACATGAAGCCAACCTCACATTGCCTCAGTCTGAATACAGGGCATACTGTATGTACAGTGTTACATGAAGCCCACCTCACATTGCCTCAGTCTGAATACAGGGCATACTGTTTGTATGGTATTACATGAAGCCCACCTCACATTGCCTCAGTCTGAATACAGGGTATACTGTATGTACGGTATTACATGAAGCCAACCTCACATTGCCTCAGTCTGAATACAGGGCATACTGTATGTACGGTATTACATGAAGCCCACCTCACATTGCCTCAGTCTGAATACAGGGCATACTGTATGTACAGTGTTACATGAAGCCAACCTCGAAATTGCCTCAGTCTGAATACAGGGCATACTGTATGTACGGTATTACATGAAGCCAACCTCACATTGCCTCAGTCTGAATACAGGGTATACTGTATGTACAGTGTTACATGAAGCCAACCTCACATTGCCTCAGTCTGAATACAGGGTATACTGTATGTACAGTGTTACATGAAGCCAACCTCACATTGCCTCAGTCTGAATACAGGGCATACTGTATGTACAGTGTTACATGAAGCCAACCTCACATTGCCTCAGTCTGAATACAGGGTATACTGTATGTATGGTATTACATGAAGCCCACCTCACATTGCCTCAGTCTGAATACAGGGTATACTGTATGTACAGTGTTACATGAAGCCAACCTCACATTGCCTCAGTCTGAATACAGGGTATACTGTATGTACAGTGTTACATGAAGCCAACCTCACATTGCCTCAGTCTGAATACAGGGTATACTGTATGTACAGTGTTACATGAAGCCCACCTCACATTGCCTCAGTCTGAATACAGGGCATACTGTATGTACAGTGTTACATGAAGCCCACCTCACATTGCCTCAGTCTGAATACAGGGCATACTGTTTGTATGGTATTACATGAAGCCCACCTCACATTGCCTCAGTCTGAATACAGGGCATACTGTATGTATGGTATTACATGAAGCCAACCTCACATTGCCTCAGTCTGAATACAGGGTATACTGTATGTACAGTGTTACATGAAGCCCACCTCACATTGCCTCAGTCTGAATACAGGGCATACTGTATGTATGGTATTACATGAAGCCCACCTCACATTGCCTCAGTCTGAATACAGGGCATACTGTACGTATGGTATTACATGAAGCCCACCTCACCTGAATTGCCTCAGTCTGAATACAGGGCATACTGTATGTACAGTGTTACATGAAGCCCACCTCACATTGCCTCAGTCTGAATACAGGGCATACTGTATGTATGGTATTACATGAAGCCCACCTCACATTGCCTCAGTCTGAATACAGGGCATACTGTATGTATGGTATTACATGAAGCCCACCTCACATTGCCTCAGTCTGAATACAGGGTATACTGTATGTATGGTATTACATGAAGCCCACCTCACATTGCCTCAGTCTGAATACAGGGCATACTGTATGTATGGTATTACATGAAGCCCACCTCACATTGCCTCAGTCTGAATACAGGGTATACTGTATGTATGGTATTACATGAAGCCCACCTCACATTGCCTCAGTCTGAATACAGGGCATACTGTATGTATGGTATTACATGAAGCCCACCTCACATTGCCTCAGTCTGAATACAGGGCATACTGTATGTACGGTATTATATGAAGCCAACCTCACATTGCCTCAGTCTGAATACAGGGCATACTGTATGTACGGTATTATATGAAGCCCACCTCACATTGCCTCAGTCTGAATACAGGGCATACTGTATGTACGGTATTATATGAAGCCCACCTCACATTGCCTCAGTCTGAATACAGGGCATACTGTATGTACGGTATTATATGAAGCCAACCTCACATTGCCTCAGTCTGAATACAGGGCATACTGTACGTACGGTATTATATGAAGCCAACCTCACATTGCCTCAGTCTGAATACAGGGCATACTGTTTGTACAGTATTGTGGGCTTAGGGTTGGGCTCAATTCCATTTCAACTCAGGAAGCACACTGACGTTCCTATTCTAATTCCAATTCTCCTCAATTGTTTTCAATTTAGAAAATGTGGAATTTGGTTTACTTTCTCAATTGACTGGAGTTGAAATGGAATTGAGCCCAACCCTGCTGTGATCTGCAGTAGAGTAGACCTATTGTTAGATATTGAAGGGGGGATGTGAATGTGGAATACGGAGGCCAGTTACAGGGAGTGGGCTGTAAATTAGATTTGGGATGTTGAATATCCTGTCCATGTCCATAGTCACGACCTAGAAACAAAATACTGTGTACAAAACACGTCCTCAAAAAAAAAAAACATTTCAGATCTCCTTCAGTTTTGATGTCTAAGCACATGATCTACTGGACTATTATGGTTTTAACTAGTCGCTGCCCGATGGTGTGAAAACACATTGCTGCACTGCTAATAAAAAGAGTCCTCTCACCTAACCCCTCAGTCAGGTCACTGCAGTCTTTTGACTAACACGCAAGGTCTGTAGGCGACTTACCTAGGCTGTGTCTCAAATGGGACCCTATTCCTTTTATAGTGCGCTGCTATTTTACCAAAGGCACACAGGGGCCTGGTCAAACGTAGTGCTCTACATAGGGAATAGGGTGCCATTAAATCAAACCAAAAATGACCTTTATTTTGACAGTGAGTCATGCTGAGAGCAAGGTCTCTTTTTCAGAAAGATTAACAGAAATATACACATCAATACATCAAAACATCATGAAAAGCAGAACAGAGATAGAAAACACAATCACAGAAAAACAAACACATTCTTGGAATGAAGCTAAAGGTCTACCGGCCCAGCGCTCGCCTGCCATCTCGCTATATGATTTCACTTTGACGTCAAGCTCTCTTGTTTAACCTTTAACCTTGAGTCAGATGATTTCCTTGGTCTGCTTAGACAGACATGTCATCTGTGTGTTAGCATTGGACCAGCCTGAGGTCTGCCTAAAGGGCAAACATGGCTTAGAAGGGATCTGTACTTAGCCACCACCATACTGATAGGGAACTGAGGTTAGAGAGAGAGGGAAGGAAGGGAGAGTGGGAGAGCGGGAGGGAGGAAGGGTGAGTGGGAAAGTGGGGGAGAGAGAGAGCAAGACAGAAAGAGAGAGGGGAGCGAGAGAGAGAGAGGGGAGAGACAGAGAGGGGGGGTTTGGCAGACGTCCTGGACGGTTGGCACTTGGCCTCGTCGCATATCACTGGAGAGATACTCTCAGTCGTGTTTTTAATCTTTTCATAAAGCTTTGCAAAGTGTGTGTGTGTGTGTGTGTGTGTGTGTGTGTGTGTGTGTGTGTGTGTGTGTGTGTGTGTGTGTGTGTGTGTGTGTGTGTGTGTGTGTGTGTGTGTGTGTGTGTGTGTGTGTGTGTGTGAGTGTGAGTGTGGCTGGAGTCTCCCAAAACACCTTAAGATCTTCATTCTGGCTCTGGCACTGTAGAATATCCATGTGGGCCTGCTTCAGGTCACTCCGGATGTTTCCAACTGGCTGCCCGAGGAAGTGAGAGATTTTAATACTTTAAAGGGATAATCAGGGATTGGTAAATTAATTTTAGTAAATGTTAAATTAAGGAAATATAGCCATTGATTCTTGAAGAATGCAACTTCCATACACTGGTTACATTTCTCCAGCCCCATCGCTCAGCTGTTTACCCCAAAGAGTGGCAGGGTCAGAATGTTGTTGTTCTTTGAATACTGGATTGCCCCTTTAATACCTGAATACTGCAGTTACAGCTTCATCCATGCCAAACAACTCTGCTAGGGGACCTCAATCTGCAAGAGATCAGCAATGTTTTTAATGATCTGGACTGGGGACTTGGTTTGGTGGAGGGATGAAAAACATGTCATTTTCTCTTCAGACATCAACACTGTTATTGAAGTGACAGATACTAAATATACATCGCAAATGGAACCCTATTCCATTTATAGTGCACTACTTTTGACCAGGGCCCCTTAGGGGAATAGGGTGCCATTTTGGGACCGATGCTGAGTCCGTCACATTAGTATGGATGACAATGTCAGGCAGCCCTGTGCTGAGACTGATTAGTAATCCCTGACTGTCTCTTCCCCCAATGCAAACACAAAAGCAAAATTGGCAGTTGAACAGTATTTCCATTTGATGGAGTTCACAGCGTTCCCCTGGAGTACGACATGACATTACTCTAATGTGGACATTATGTTCAGTTAGACCTCTATGGAGAAAGAGAGAGAACTGGAGTTGTTTTGTGGTCAAGTCAATGATGTTAGGCCCTGTCCAGAAATAACCCCTAGCCCCTAGGCACTAGCCACTTGTCCCGGGAGAGGGGACTGGAGTTGTTTAGTGGTCAAGACATTGTGTTAGGTTAGGCACTGTCTAGAACCAACCTCTAGCCCCTGGGCACTACCTCCTCAACACTTGTGTAGCTCTGGAAGAATTTGATAGGTGTAAGCAATATGGCTAGCCTATCAGAGGGCAAGGTGCAGCTTGTGCTAGAGCAGACAGCTCTTGTTCTGTCATTTTGGGATCGTAAGAACACACTATTGTGATGGCAGGATCCAAAATGTTCTGTTTAATATTATAAACTTGGGGGGTTGAGCCCTGAATGCTGATTGGCTGACAGCTGTGGTATATCTGACCGTATACCATGGGTATGACAAAACATTTTTACTGCTCTAATTACGTTGGTGTTTTATTTTTTAAATTTAATTTAACCTTTATTTAACTCGGCAAGTCAGTTAAGAACAAATTCTTATTTTCAATGACGGCCTAGGAACAGTCGGTTAACTGCCTGTTCAGGGGCAGAACGACAGATTTGTACCTTGTCAGCTCAGGGATTCGAACTTGCAACCTTTCAGTTACTAGTCCAACGCTCTAACCACTAACCAGTTTATAATAGCAATAAGGCACCTCGGGGTTTGTGGTATATGGCCAATATAACATGACTAAAGGCTGTATCCAGGCACTAAGAACAGCCCTTAGCCGTGGTATATTGGCCCTTGTGCCTTATTGCTTTATGCCTTATTGCTTAATAATATAATATGTGATATCACGTTCAGTACACAATACGATTTTAAATCCAAAGGTCTTTATAATATGCCTCAATCCTTTAAACTGAATACATTTCTGTAGAGACAAACTTCCCAAACCTTGAAATATGTGTTCACAATCCACAGTGCCAGGTTCAACAGAAATGTTAGCTGCCATATGGCATTAGAATCTTTCCAAATTTACAATTGCTTGAGATAAACAATTAGTTCCTCACACGCAACAGCTGTGCAACTAGAGATTGTTGAATCGATGTCTGCATTCCAAATGGCATCCTATTTCCTACATAGTGCACTATGTAAGGAATAGAGTGGAATTTGGGATGCAGATGCTGTCCACCGCCCCTATACCTGCTCCTATCAGGGAGCTGTCCATGGTCCCTATACCTCCACATAATAAGGAGCTGTCCATGGTCCCTATACCTCCACATAATAAGGAGCTGTCCATGGTCCCTATACCTCCACATAATAAGGAGCTGTCCATGGTCCCTATACCTCCACATAATAAGGAGCTGTCCATGGCGCCTGTACCTCCACATAATAAGGAGCTGTCCATGGTCCCTGTACCACCTGTTGGGGAGCTGTCCATGGTCCCTTTACCTCCTCCTGCCAGGCAGCTGTCCATGGTCCCTATACCTCCTCATGTCAGGGAGCTGTCAATGGCCCCTGTACCTCCTCCTGTTAGGGAGCTGTCCATGGTCCCTGTACCTCCTCCTGTCAGGGAGCTGTCCATGGCCCCTGTACCTCCTCCTGTCAGGGAGCTGTCCATGGTCCCTGTACCTCCTCCTGTCAGGGAGCTCTCCATGGACCCTGTACCTCCTCCTGTTAGTGAGTTGTCCATGGACCCTGTACCTCCTCCTGTCAGGGAGCTGTCCATGGTCCCTGTACCTCCACTTAATAAGGAGCTCTCCATGGTCCCTATACCTCTCCCTGTTAGGGAGCTGTGCATGGACTAGAATACTAGGAGTAATTTAATAGGATCTCAATGGTTCCAAACACATTTTTTGTTGTTGCAGCTGTGGTTGTGAGCATATTGCTGCAAATGTGTCTTCTGTCCATGGTGCTGAATATGTACTAATGGGTACTGCTGCAGCTGTGGCTGGTATGAAGCAGGTAGATGGCCTGGTGCTGTGCTGTGGCTGGTATGAAGCAGGTAGATGATCGTGGTGCTGTGGCTGGTATGAAGCAGGTAGATGACTGTGGTGCTGTGGCTGGTATGAAGCCACAGATGGATCATGGTGCTGCAGCTGTGGCTGGTATGAAGCAAGTAGATGATCGTGGTGCTGCAGCTGTAGGATCGTTACTATCTGGGCAAAGTCAAAACCCCACCTATTTCTATAATTTATCTTCTTAAATTTTGATTTTAAAACTAACTCTAACCTTAACCACACATCTAAAATTAAATGAAGACTAAAAGGCACGTTTTTGTTTTACTAAATTTTTTATGATATATAGCCCGTTTTGGAACCAAGCTGTGGGAGCTGCTGTAGCAAGGGCAGCCGTCCATGGTGCTGAAGAGGCTGGGGTCTGATGCCACAGCTGTGGCTTGTATAACCGCTGCTGTCCATGGTGCTGAAGGGGCTAGGGTCTGCTGCCACAGCTGTGGTTTGTATAGGGGTTGCTGTCCATGCTCTTGCACAGCAGGTAGTCTGTACTGGTGCCTTGTCAGAGGTTGCTGTCCATGGTGTTGCAGTGCTGAATCCCTCAGGGGTCATGTCCAGGGTGGTGCTGAAGGGACAGCTCCCAGCTGTGTCTCTGCGGGCTTGCATACACTCTCATGGCACCACAGTCACTAAATCATCATTCCGTTTTTTGCTATTGCTAAATAGACCTAGGGATATGATTATATTTTGAGAGCACAGAGACGAGCACAGTATAGCTCATAAACACAGGGACTCACAGCATAGCATTCATCCATTACATATAATCCATATATTTTATCCATATATATATATATATTATGGATCATATATATATATATATATATATATATATATATATATATATATATATATATATATATATATATATATAATCCATAGCCATAGCTGTGGATATTGCATCTACTGCAGCCTGTCATGTGGATCGGATCATATAAATGAGAGAGACAGCTTCGACCAGACACACAGTGTCCACCCTCTCGACTCCCAGCAGGCAGGCAGCGCAAATGTGCATCACAAACCATTTTAGAAACGGTTCGCTGCACCTCAACCCCATAACAGACAAAGTGTGTCATACCCGTGCCCCGGTGCCCGGTCATAATCTAGTAGTGGAGGCATATGCTTTATTAAACTAGCTGCCATCTCAACTGTCAAGCGTCTTTATATAATATAGAACCCACAAACTCATCTCTGGACCTCGCCAGTTCCAATGCGTATTTTTTAGTGTTCCCTTCTAATCAGGGACTAATTTAGACCTGGCTACCAGGTGTGTGCAATTAATTATCAGGTAGGAAAAACAGCAGGCTCCGGACCTCGTAGGGTAAGAATATGTAGAATATCTATAGGCTATCCATTCACCGCCTGCGGGCAATGATGGATTCGATAACCGTCGAGCGCTTTAGCAAGCAGCAAGAAGTAACCTAACAGATGTAGCTTAATTGCGTGCGCAATATTTCGACAAATTGTATGTTGGCCAGGAACATTACGAGCACTAACTGCGCAAAAACACGTATAACGCTCCCCAAGTTAGTCCACTTAGCTGAAGTCAGTGGATCTATTTAATGGTATACGAACGCGGGTAACGGACCTTTAGGTAGCCTAACTCACTCCTCACTCAACCCATACTGTCTGACGACAAGGAGTATGCTGCTAAACCACTGACATGCCAGACAGTAACATAACCCTTTGAATGTGTGTGGGGGAAGCCCTCCATGATCGTTTCACTTTTTAGTTCAGTCAACCTTCATGTCCGCCCTTGAAGCAAACTCTCCAGTTGCCTGTTCCAGTCTCCGGCGCTTTTCGAAACCACGGTTCAGCGGACTGTACAACTAACCAACCACATAACGCTCTTATGCCTGTGTTTAACCATTCAGATGTTCGGGTATGACTTCCACAGTAATAATCACTGAACCAATTCTCACCCTTTGTATGGTTATAGACTCAGAGGAAACAGTACATGTTTGGTGTATGTTTGGTCATTATTATCAAATTTCCTCTTGTTCCATTAGGACTAAGAACTTAGAGTTGCACACTTTACAGATACAATGCATTGTAAAAACAAAGCGAGCTGATATTGTCTCTGTTACGATCAATTCGGTTTATTTATTTGGCAATGCGCAATGAACTCGTATTATGGTTGAACAAAAGTAAAAATGTTACGAAAACAAAGTTATACCATTAACTTAGTAGACTCAATTAGATATATTCTTACCTCGAAGCATATTAACAAATTATGAACTTAAGTGAAAAGTTTGCCATATTTAGGTCAACGTCGAAAACCCCGACTGTTCTGAAGTCCCCGCCACACAACATTTAGAACGGATGAAGTGGTATAGCTTGACTAAACTGCTCAACAATACCCCCAAATCATTCGATGAACATAAACATGCATACCTAATAGTGTTTTGACCTAAATACAAGAAACAACTACATACACAGTCGTGAAGAGGAGGGAGGATATGTTCTGTAGGCTACTTTGCATAAGAACAGAAGAAGACACTAATTACTACAGACAGAGGCGAATTTCAGACATTGTCTCAAAACAGCACACAAAACACCTGCCACATCAGCAAAAAAAGTAGAAGAAATCTATAAAAAAAATATGAAAATATCCTTGTTTCAAAATCATAAGGAGGGTAATTCCACTATCCGCTTATAAATGTCCCATGATGATAGAATATAAGGTTTTTTATTGTCCTGCGCGCGCCAGCTCATCCGTCTTTGCAGCCAAAATACCCCAATATTCCAACAACGAATGGTAAACCCCAACCCAACGTGCCGGTTCGTCTGGAGCAGTAGCCTGTCTGTCTGGGCAGTGGGCACAAAACCTCGGGTCCAAGTCCAAGGGAACATCCCCATGCCTTGAATTAAGGGAAGGCTATGTAAGAGTGTCAGAGGGTGGGGGTGGGAAAGTGGTATACCAGACGCAGCAAGAAAACGTCCATACGTGCTTTATCTTAGTGGCTGTGACGTGATATTGCAGCTCCAGTCCTAAGCAGGGTGAGCGAGCAGAGCGGTTTCTATCTCTCCTCCATACTTACTCAGTATTCAAACATCCGTCCGCTAAGGATTTTTTTGGACTACTTGCTGCCTCGTCTTGATAGGCTAATATATCTGGAGAAAAGACACGAAGGGACCCATCGACGATCCATAGAGGTATACCTTCACGGTAATTTGGTAGATTTGTGTCCCCCCAATTATTCTACTATTCCTCTATTGGGCTGTCGCGAGTTGTTTCGCTTCTCACTGGGTCCGTTTTGATGGAAAAAAGCGACGCGGAGGAGATGATCCAGACGGGAGTCTAACGCATTTTTTTTGTCCATTGACGATCATCTTGTTGCATTGGACTTCTATTGTGGGCTATGGGAAGTATCGATTCGCACGGAGACAGCACATTTTGCTCTTCATAAAGGATGTGGTCAAGTATTTTGGAAAAATAGCCATAGCTTCCGGAGTGTAAGGTAATTTTGGGGATAATATTAATTGCATTATTATTATTATTATTACTATGCTATTATGATTTTATGGCTGTAGACAGATAAAGCAGCCAGGCATTCAGATAATACCAACAGATTCCACGCCAGCTAGGCTACTGCAACGATCTCTGTTTAACCGATATAGCCTCGTCTGAAAGTTGAAATATTCCATCTCGATCAACATTTCTGTGGCTGCAGCATTGTATCTCTGTTTCGAATGAATAGGCTCTAACATGCGTCGAGGGATTCCAACCATGGGACGGACACACATAGACTACACTGGGTTGGAATAAGTTAACAGATGTATTTCTGTGCGCCTTTTATCAAAAATGGGCACAAATCTGGTTTTAGCGCCGTCTATGTGTCAGTGAATTGGGATTGAGTTGATATTTCATCATATTCACATCGCTTTGCAAAACAGGAGGAAAAACAACTTTAATTTGAGAGTAAAATAAGCGGATGTTTTTACATCCTCTACCAAATTGTAATCCTCGATAAGCGCTCAAACCATGTCCGTTTAGCAAAATGACTTCAGTTTTCAGAGAACGGCATGTACCCTATGAATCTTATAAACAGTGATAATGCAATAATGATCTATCCATTAGTGAGAATATTTGCAGATAAATAGCATTTAGGTACTATATGAACAGGTCCCAAACCAAAAGACAACATTCTGTCCATTTGGCAGCACAATATGCCATTATATTATATCGCATTCTTTGTCATTTTATCATGCATAACCTATACTAAATTAATTAGGTTTATACTCAAATTAGGTTTATAGTCCTCAATGTTTGAAATCTTACTATTCTCATGTTCTCAGAAGAATATTCTATAGACTTAATTCCACCGCCTACTCACACACCACTGTGACACTGCTCACAGCTGCAATGCCTGCAGGATTAATACAATCAGGACATCGCATGCATTCTCTCGCTCTCTCTCTCTCTCTCACCCTCTCTCCTTCTCTCGCGACTCGATACGTGATCCAGATCTGTCTATTAGTAGATGGAAGAACGTTACAGGTATCATTAGCTGCCTATAAGGGAGGAGAAGAAAGCCCATGTTGGTTATGTTAAGGAAATCGGGACTGGGGACACGATGCTGTATTTGTGTCAATGTGTGGGTTGGTTAATCTCCCACTGAGTCTTTATATGAAATAAGTGTATAATGGACTTCCAAACCAGTTCTTAGTCCACTATTGAATTGAGGAACGATACAGGTTGGATGGATGGGCGTGTAACATAGCCTACAGCATATCACGCAGTATGGTCTTGGATTCGGAAATAAATAAAATAAAATAGACACAGAATCAAAACCCTTTTTGGCAGGGACTTGGAATTCACCGAATACATAATTCAGTTCATTATTCTCATCGAAATTAACATCGATGGTTTAAAGCCCCTCTCCGCGATGCGTAATGGAGAACATAGTTGCGCAAAATGAGCTCACTTCCAATAAAATACCACATGCAGCCTATATGTCCCTCTCAGAGCAATATGATAACTGTTCACAATCACAGACCTCTCTTTCTTTGTGATGGACACACACATATGAACACGCGAGCCCCATCACGTTCGAAATATTACAAAGATGGACGGTTCCCTACTTCTGCCAATCGGTCCAATTAATTACAACTCAATAACGACTGACACGAGTTTCATTGATCCCTTATGCGGACTTCCCCAAATCAAGCGACCATAGCAACCACAAGGTGGCAGTGTTTGTCCAAAGTTTTATCTTTCTTGGAAAAGGCAACAAGGGAGAGGAGCAGGAGACTGCCCGCCGTAATGTAACAGTGGAACAGGAATGATGACGATTAGCCAGGTGTTTTCTAAGGCGGAAAAAGGTTGAGGCCTCACTATGAACTAAACGTTGGTATAATCAGATCACCCTGTATTAGGCCTACACAGGTTCATGCTGTTTACTGTTACTAACTGTGTCTTTAAGAGTCCTTGGTGTCATTTTTACATCTCTCCCCCTTGCAGGCCAAATGACATAGGATGAAGGCTATTCGTAACCAGTTGATTTATATATTTTCCACCTATCTCCTGGTTATGTTTGGATTAACTGGTGCACAAGACTACTGGTGTTCCACTTTGGTCAAGGGGGTCATATATGGATCTTACTCAGTGACTGAGATGTTTCCCAAGAACTACACAAACTGCACATGGACGTTGGAGAACCCTGACCCTACCAAATACAGCATTTACCTTAAACTATACAAACGAGACTTGAGCTGCTCCGAGTTCTCTTTGCTTGCTTATCAATTCGATCACTACTCGCACGAGAAGATCAATGAATTGCTGAAAAACAACGAGTCTATAGTGTACCTGTGTGATTCCAAGAATATGTATATATTTTTGCAGTATGACAAGAATTTCGTGCAGCTACGGAGGGTTTTCCCTTACGATTATAACGGATTGCAGAAGACGGACGAAGAGGAGATGTCTGTGGTGGAATTCTTGGTCTTGAACAAGGCGAGCCCCAGTCAATTTGGATGTCAGGTGCTGTGCACGTGGCTGGAAAACTGCCTGAAATCGGAGAAAGGAACTGTGGAATCATGTGGAATAGTGTATACGAAATGCACCTGTCCCCAGCACCTAGGCGACGGAGAATCAGAAAGTATGCTTTTGCTTAACAACGTGGTTTTGCCTTTAAATCCCCAAACTGAGGGATGCCTGACTCCACAAATCCGTGCTGGGCAGGTGTGCAACATCAGTGCAGAGGTTAAACGACCAGCAAAGGAGGGTGAGTAACCAGCCCCAAACATGCTGTATGTCTAACATACTGCAGTAATACTACAGTTCAATGAGCATTGTTTGTATGTATGCATATATAGATGAGCCAGCTGGGAGTTTGAGTCAACCTAGCTCTGGTCCAGGGCGTTAGTGCTTATTCTTCTACTAACCAAACATCCCTTGGTAGTGGAACGGACAATAACAACTTGGGCCAGAGCTAGAGTCAACTGTGCACGTCAATAGCCTCTTTTAACCCCTCTCTACCCCCCTACCTGTATAGTGCATGTCTGTCTACAGAGTTGGGTTGTGGGCCGTGAAACAAAAAACACACAGCTGACCTCACAATGCAATGCATCCCTACACCAAAGCTACAAGAGGAGCGGGTGTTGTACATGAGATACGTCTGGTCCATATTCCTCCACAGCCCAGCCCACCATCATGTATGCTGCTCATCTCTAATATACAATTATATTGCAATTATTGGTTGATAATGACCAGTGGTTTTCAGGCGTTGGTGATGTGTATCATCACCAATGACTATGGTAGTGTTTTCTCCTTCCCAGGACCATGGAGAGAGGAGCTGTGATGGTGTAGCAACTACATATTCACACTGAAGGAAATAAGAGAGCCATCCATAAATATCTAGTCTTTTAACACCATTGTAGATGACATCTCTCATTTGGATAGAACTACAGCAACACTGAAGCACTCAAAACCAATCCAACGTTCGGCTTAGCAGTTGTTCATTAAAATGAGTCTATGTAGTGTTTACAGACCTCCAATACTTATTAAAGGGATGATTGGAATATGCCTTTAAATTAGAACAGGAGATAGACTACGGAGTCAACGCATAGTCTTGACACAACAGAATACTATAGTCTAGAATAGTGAATACTGGGATACTGGATATATTCTAAAATATTCTATAATACTGGTCTATAATACAGAACACTGGAATACTGGATATATTCTAGAATATTCTATAATACTGGTCTATAGTACAGAACACTGGAATACTGGATATATTGTAGAATATTCTATAATACTGGTCTATAGTAGAGAACACTGGAATACTGGATATATTCTAGATCATTCCAGCATACTGATCTAGAATACATAACACTGCATCAGAAACTCCCAAACATGGAAATCAGAATGAATAGAATGGACTTGGAAGCTCTAACCCTGGCAATTGACTTGTAAACTCATGGGCACACTCACAATGGCTGCCTGGTATTATGATGCAATCATTTCCATGGTCTTTTGGAATGTCCTATCAGCTGATGCTGGATTGCCATGGTAATGTAGAATGTTCATTCAAACGATGTTAAATGATGTGGCTGGCTCATGTAATGGAATGTATTTTTTGTAATGTCAGTTGAATTGACTCAACAAATCACAGTACAGATTGAAGGTTACACTTTCTGCTTTTACTTCCTGGCATGGGCACACTCAAACATCCACCAATTATGTCACCATTGACTTGAATGGAGACACTCTTTCTATTCATTGTTATTTCTATGCTCCCAAAACCATTCTCTCAGATTCTAGTCTGTTCTTGGTCCTGTTTATACAGTATACGGTGTTAGACTTTCAACATTACTCCAAAAATATTGCACACCCGCCCGTGCTTGACAAGGCCTTTGTTTTGGAATATAGCTAACATAATACCAAGCTCTCTTCCCTTGCTTTTTAAATGATGAATAATCTCTCCCCCAGATGCCTGGGTTGCAGATGACCAGATCTCTTCAGCTTTTCATTTATTGTCAAGGGTTAGAAAGAAAACTCAGAAGTGGTATTTCTTTACTGTTCTTTCTCCCACAACCACACAGTATCTATCTGCATCGGCCTGTCACCATTTCAGCTTACGCTGGCAAGTGTGACAAATGCCCTTAATTGCTTCCGGAGGATTCCATCCTTTTTCTTCAAATACCCCATGAAACTGTCACCATGTAGTGAAATCCCACACACTCACTGTTTGCTAGTTTATTCTACGTAGTATTAGTAACTCACACTGAGATACACAGAAACACAGATAGAGACAGAATAAAGACACACACACATACACACACAGGCACACACACACGCACGTACGCACACACACACAGAGACACAGATAGAGACAGAATAAAGACACACACACACACACACAGGCACACGCACGCACACACACAGAGACACAGACAGACAGACCCCCCCACCACACACACACACACACACACACAGCCCACACACACACAGACAGACAGACCCCCCCCACACACACACACACAGCCCACACACACACACACAGACTTATTTTAGAGTATCTGTTGCATAATAAATACATGTATCAAGCCTTAATGTTTAGGAGCCACTTCAAAAGAGTGTTGTGATGACTCAACCAAATCCTGTATATGTGGAGAGGAGAGATAAGAGCACAGAGGTGTGGTGGCAGATTTACAACGTGTGTGTGTGTGTGTGTGAGGTGTGGTGACAGATTCAGAGGGAGACACAGTAAAGAGGGAGTCATTCCGGCACAGTGATCCAAGCAGAATGAATCACACATTACACTTTGAAAAAACACACAACAGAAAATAATGAACCAATGTTATAGCAGCGATCCCCCTTTGGAAACAGTCACAGATGGAACCACGTGTCAAATAATACAACCTTAGGGGATCAATTAGCAGCTTTCTGATCAAACAGAATGTAGAACCGTAGAACCTTACATAGAATGACTGAATGGAGTTCAGTTGAGTTCAGCTGGTTTCTGGTTCTCCCTGGTTCTTCTTGGTTCTCCACTCCTCATCACACAGAACATAGATCACAGAACATGGAACATAGAACCTCACAATAACTGCATGGAGTTAAGTTGAGTCTAGCTGGTCCGTCTCTGGTATTCCCTGGTTCTCCACTCCTGATCAAACGGAACATAGAACATAGATACTCACATAGAACGACTGCATGGAGTTTAGTTGAGTTGAGCCGGTCTCTGTGATTCTCCCCCTTGGCCTTTGCTCCCGTGCAAATAGAAAACAGAGCATTTTGTGCAGCCTGGTTGGCAGAAAGGATTGCTTTGAGTGTATGCAAATGAGATGTTCCGTTTCTTTCTCTGTTCGTAAAACATTAGTGAGTATAGAAGGTCCTTGTCATTGACCATGGGACCACGTGACATTGTAGGAACTGGGTATTGTCGTTGGAGTAGAAGGCTGTATTGGTGTGTAGGTGGTCGTAGGGATATCATAGGGGATTAGGTCATGATATATATTAGATATTCGTAGGGATATCATAGGGGATTAGGTCATGATATATATTAGATATTCGTAGGGATATCATAGGGGATTAGGGCATGATGTATATTAGATATTCGTAGGGATATCATAGGGGATTAGGGCATGATATATATTAGATATTCTTAGGGATATCATAGGGGATTAGGTCATGATATATATTAGATATTCTTAGGGATATCATAGGGGATTAGGTCATGATATATATTAGATATTCGTAGGGATATCATAGGGGATTAGGTCATGATGTATATTAGATATTCTTAGGGATATCATAGGGGATTAGGGCATGATGTATATTAGATATTCTTAGGGATATCATAGGGGATTAGGTCATGATATATATTAGATATTCTTAGGGATATCATAGGGGATTAGGGCATGATGTATATTAGATATTCTTAGGGATATCATAGGGGATTAGGTCATGATATATATTAGATATTCTTAGGGATATCATAGGGGATTAGGTCATGATATATATTAGATATTCTTAGGGATATCATAGGGGATTAGGTCATGATGTATATTAGATATTCTTAGGGATATCATAGGGGATTAGGTCATGATATATATTAGATATTCTTAGGGATATCATAGGGGATTAGGTCATGATATATATTAGATATTCTTAGGGATATCATAGGGGATTAGGGCATGATATATATTAGATATTCTTAGGGATATCATAGGGGATTAGGTCATGATATATATTAGATATTCGTAGGGATATCATAGGGGATTAGGTCATGATATATATTAGATATTCTTAGGGATATCATAGGGGATTAGGTCATGATATATATTAGATATTCGTAGGGATATCATAGGGGATTAGGTCATGATATATATTAGATATTCTTAGGGATATCATAGGGGATTAGGTCATGATATATATTAGATATTCTTAGGGATATCATAGGGGATTAGGGCATGATATATATTAGATATTCTTAGGGATATCATAGGGGATTAGGTCATGATATATATTAGATATTCGTAGGGATATCATAGGGGATTAGGTCATGATATATATTAGATATTCGTAGGGATATCATAGGGGATTAGGTCATGATATATATTAGATATTCGTAGGGATATCATAGGGGATTAGGTCATGATATATATTAGATATTCGTAGGGATATCATAGGGGATTAGGGCATGATGTATATTAGATATTCTTAGGGATATCATAGGGGATTAGGTCATGATATATATTAGATATTCTTAGGGATATCATAGGGGATTAGGTCATGATATATATTAGATATTCGTAGGGATATCATAGGGGATTAGGTCATGATATATATTAGATATTCTTAGGGATATCATAGGGGATTAGGTCATGATATATATTAGATATTCTTAGGGATATCATAGGGGATTAGGGCATGATGTATATTAGATATTCTTAGGGATATCATAGGGGATTAGGGCATGATATATATTAGATATTCTTAGGGATATCATAGGGGATTAGGTCATGATATATATTAGATATTCTTAGGGATATCATAGGGGATTAGGGCATGATATATATTAGATATTCTTAGGGATATCATAGGGGATTAGGTCATGATATATATTAGATATTCTTAGGGATATCATAGGGGATTAGGTCATGATATATATTAGATATTCGTAGGGATATCATAGGGGATTAGGGCATGATATATATTAGATATTCTTAGGGATATCATAGGGGATTAGGGCATGATGTATATTAGATATTCTTAGGGATATCATAGGGGATTAGGTCATGATGTATATTAGATATTCTTAGGGATATCATAGGGGATTAGGTCATGATATATATTAGATATTCTTAGGGATATCATAGGGGATTAGGGCATGATATATATTAGATATTCTTAGGGATATCATAGGGGATTAGGTCATGATATATATTAGATATTCTTAGGGATATCATAGGGGATTAGGGCATGATATATATTAGATATTCTTAGGGATATCATAGGGGATTAGGTCATGATGTATATTAGATATTCGTAGGGATATCATAGGGGATTAGGGCATGATATATATTAGATATTCTTAGGGATATCATAGGGGATTAGGTCATGATATATATTAGATATTCTTAGGGATATCATAGGGGATTAGGGCATGATATATATTAGATATTCGTAGGGATATCATAGGGGATTAGGGCATGATATATATTAGATATTCTTAGGGATATCATAGGGGATTAGGGCATGATATATATTAGATATTCGTAGGGATATCATAGGGGATTAGGGCATGATATATATTAGATATTCGTAGGGATATCATAGGGGATTAGGGCATGATGTATATTAGATATTCGTAGGGATATCATAGGGGATTAGGGCATGATATATATTATAGCCACATTCATCGCCGTCCATCGTTAGCTGTGCACCATATTCTGATTTTAAAAACATCTCAAATACTAGATCATGAGCGTAGCCTTATTAAACATGGAGTGCCAAGTAGTGTTTCTAACGTGTCTGCTCTATAACTTCAATCTCTATCCTGTGTTGTTGTCAACGGTGGACGTGTGTAATGAAAAATGGGATTAAGTATGAGTATCTCAAGGGTGACAAAACTATTGAGAAGAGCTGTGTCACTGTGGACGACATCACCCCACATCGTCCTAATGTGTCCATGGAGTCAGATCTCTTCTCCAAATGCAGCATTTGACATTGTTCGATCAACATGTTTATAACAGTTTAAAAGCAACAGCTTATTTTTTTAATGAAGATTTTCTTCTAGCATCTATTTATAGTTCAGCAGGGTTGGTGTGTGTTTTTCCTGGGTGTGTGTTTAAGTGTGTGTGTTTGTATGTGTGTTTGTGTGTGTGTGTACTTGTGTGTGGCAGAGAGAGGTTGAATTTAATTCCATTTTTATCTGGATAACCACTGGATTTAAAAGAGTACATAGTATATGTCCCAAATGGCACCCTATTCCCTATATAGTGCACTACTTTTGACCAGAGGACACAGGGTATCCCATAGGAAACCGGGTGTCATGTGGGACACAGCCCGAGTCTCCTGTGGCAGCAAAACAGTGTTAAGTTGTTTGTGCGTGTGCGTGTGTGTGTATGTGTGCAGCAACACAAACTGGGGGTTCTTTCCTGCTCCTGATGAGGAATCATATCCGTGACTAAAGCATGGACAAGGCCTACTCTGACATCCACACGCGGCATGGTAGAGGTTGACCCGGCATGGCAGAGGTTGACCCGGCATGGCAGAGGTTGACCCGGCATGGCAGAGGTTGACCCGGCATGGCAGAGGTTGACCCGGCATGGCAGAGGTTGACCCGGGATGACAGAGGTTGACCCGGCATGGCAGAGGTTGTCTGCCTCTCATATGGTCCCGTACCCACTATGTAGTGCACTACTTTTGACCTGAGCGCTATGGGAATCCCTATGGGCCCTGGTCAAATGTAGTGCACTACACTATATTGGGAATATGGTTCCATTTGGGATGCAAACCCTGTCTGGCTAACCTGTTTTATTTATTTAACCTTTATTTAATAATCTAGGCAAGTCAGTCACAAATAAATTCTTATTTACAATGACGGCCAATCAGAAGGCAGAAGACGGGTGCTGGGATTAAAAATAACAATACAGGACAAAACACACATCACGACAAAACACACATCACGACAAGAGAGATAACACACTGCATAAAGAGAGACAACACACTGCATAAAGAGAGACAACACACTGCATAAAGAGAGACAACACACTGCATAAAGAGAGACAACACACTGCATAAAGAGAGACAACACACTGCATAAAGAGAGACAACACACTGCATAAAGAGAGACAACACACTGCATAAAGAGAGACAACACACTGCATAAAGAGAGACAACACACTGCATGAAGAGAGACAACACACTGCATAAAGAGAGACAACACACTGCATAAAGAGAGACAACACACTGCATAAAGAGAGACAACACACTGCATAAAGAGAGACAACACACTGCATAAAGAGAGACAACACACTGCATAAAGAGAGACACCACCATATAAAGAGAGACAACACACTGCATAAAGAGAGACAACACACTGCATAAAGAGAGACAACACACTGCATAAAGAGAGACACCACCATATAAAGAGAGACAACACACTGCATGAAGAGAGACAACACACTGCATAAAGAGCGACAACACACTGCATGAGGAGAGACAACACACTGCATAAAGAGAGACAACACACTGCATGAAGAGAGACAACACACTGCATAAAGAGAGACAACACACTGCATAAAGAGAGACAACACACTGCATAAAGAGAGACAACACACTGCATAAAGAGAGACAACACACTGCATAAAGAGAGACAACACACTGCATAAAGAGAGACACCACCATATAAAGAGAGACAACACACTGCATGAAGAGAGACAACACACTGCATAAAGAGAGACAACACACTGCATGAAGAGAGACAACACACTGCATAAAGAGAGACAACACACTGCATGAAGAGAGACAACACACTGCATAAAGAGAGACAACACACTGCATAAAGAGAGACAACACACTGCATAAAGAGAGACAACACACTGCATAAAGAGAGACACCACCATATAAAGAGAGACAACACACTGCATGAAGAGAGACAACACACTGCATAAAGAGAGACAACACACTGCATAAAGAGAGACAACACACTGCATAAAGAGAGACAACACACTGCATAAAGAGAGACAACACACTGCATAAAGAGAGACACCACCATATAAAGAGAGACAACACACTGCATGAAGAGAGACAACACACTGCATAAAGAGCGACAACACACTGCATGAGGAGAGACAACACACTGCATAAAGAGAGACAACACACTGCATGAAGAGAGACAACACACTGCATAAAGAGAGACAACACACTGCATAAAGAGAGACAACACACTGCATAAAGAGAGACAACACACTGCAGAAAGAGAGACAACACACTGCATAAATAGAGACAACACACTGCATAAAGAGAGACAACACACTGCATAAAGAGAGACAACACACTGCATAAAGAGAGACAACACACTGCATAAAGAGAGACAACACACTGCATAAAGAGAGACAACACACTGCATGAAGAGAGACAACACACTGCATAAAGAGAGACAACACACTGCATGAAGAGAGACAACACACTGCATAAAGAGAGACAACACACTGCATAAAGAGAGACAACACACTGCAGAAAGAGAGACAACACACTGCATAAAGAGAGACAACACACTGCATAAAGAGAGACAACACACTGCATAGAGACAACACACTGCATGAAGAGAGACAACACACTGCATAAAGAGAGACAACACACTGCATGAAGAGAGACAACACACTGCATAAAGAGAGACAACACACTGCATAAAGAGAGACAACACACTGCATAAAGAGAGACAACACACTGCAGAAAGAGAGACAACACACTGCATAAAGAGAGACAACACACTGCATAAAGAGAGACAACACACTGCATAAAGAGAGACAACACACTGCATAAAGAGAGACAACACACTGCATAAAGAGAGACAACACACTGCATGAAGAGAGACAACACACTGCATGAAGAGAGACAACACACTGCATAAAGAGAGACAACACACTGCATGAAGAGAGACAACACACTGCATAAAGAGAGACAACACACTGCATGAAGAGAGACAACACACTGCATGAAGAGAGACAACACACTGCATAAAGAGAGACAACACACTGCATAAAGAGAGACAACACACTGCAGAAAGAGAGACAACACACTGCAGAAAGAGAGACAACACACTGCAGAAAGAGAGACAACACACTGCATAAATAGAGACAACACACTGCATAAAGAGAGACAACACACTGCATAAAGAGAGACAACACACTGCATAAAGAGAGACAACACACTGCATGAAGAGAGACAACACACTGCATAAAGAGAGACAACACACTGCATGAAGAGAGACAACACACTGCATAAAGAGAGACAACACACTGCATAAAGAGAGACAACACACTGCATAAAGAGAGACAACACACTGCATAAATAGAGACAACACACTGCATAAAGAGAGACAACACACTGCATAAAGAGAGACAACACACTGCATAAAGAGAGACAACACACTGCATAAAGAGAGACAACACACTGCATAAAGAGAGACAACACACTGCATGAAGAGAGACAACACACTGCATGAAGAGAGACAACACACTGCATAAAGAGAGACAACACACTGCATAAAGAGAGACAACACACTGCATGAAGAGAGACAACACACTGCATAAAGAGAGACAACACACTGCATAAAGAGAGACAACACACTGCATAAAGAGAGACAACACACTGCAGAAAGAGAGACAACACACTGCATAAAGAGAGACAACACACTGCATAAGAGACAACAACATAGCATGGCAGCAACACTGGCTGATCTGTTCTTTAATGCCTTAACCTGTCAGACGGAAATCAATATCAGAGGTGGTTAGTTTAGGCCCAAGATGAATCCAAGCTAGACCTCGATGCAGAATGACCTAATGCTTTGGGGATGTTAATTGTGATGGTGCTGAAGACAATAAAAACATATTATATACGTACATTAGTTGATTAAAACATTACTGCAGTGTTCATTTGTTGATTCATATCTACTCTTTCCACATTAATGGTGAATGATTGTTGCTTGTATAGCAGAATCAGTTGTGGAGGTAAATGTTATTGCATGACATTGCTGTCTGTCCACAACAGATGTTTATTTTTAACTATGAGGTTACCTGTTGTTTTTGGATGGTAGATGCTCTTATAACATGACTTATCCAAGCAGAATGCTTTAATGGTGATAATTCTACATACTATTGACAACAATTAAAACTATATATAGATGTAGTATCTTAATTTGAGCCAGTTTGCTACAGCAGGCAAATAATCCTGCAGCAACAAGAAATATGAATTATTACGTAGACTGTAAATCAATGGACATTTTGGTAGGGGTTGATACATTTTTTAAAAGGAAAATCAAGTCTGAAATGTCAAAGTGGAAATTGCAACCTCAGAAGCCCTTTAATAACTCAAATACACCTCAAATACACCAGAAGTGTATTAATTTGATTTGACTACAATTTGATTTGAAGTTGTACATTTCCTGCATTGCAGAAAAGTTCTCCTGCAACAAGGTGATCAAATTAAGATCCACACACAAAAAAATATAACAAAATATGCTGTATCTTCCTGAACACATCTTCAGGAAATAATTAACCAACTTAAATTATATTAAATGATAATGTCGTCAAAGTTGGACTTTTGATAAAGTTCAAGAAGTTGTGAATATAAACTGTAAGTTATTTTCTTATCCTGCTAATATGATTCATTTGGGTGTAAATGTCTAGTAAAGTGTGTACTGTACAGTCTGTCATGTGTTTTCTGTTGTCCAGGACAGCAGCTGTGTTGTACTGTACAGTCTGTCATGTGTTTTCTGTTGTCCATGACAGCAGCTGTGTTGTACTGTACAGTCTGTCATGTGTTTTCTGTTGTCCAGGACAACAGCTGTGTTGTACTGTACAGTCTGTCATGTGTTTTCTGTTGTCCAGGACAGCAGCTGTGTTGTACTGTACAGTCTGTCATGTGTTGTCTGTTGTCCAGGACAGCAGCTGTGTTGTACTGTACAGTCTGTCATGTGTTTTCTGTTGTCCAGGACAGCAGCTGTGTTGTACTGTACAGTCTGTCATGTGTTTTCTGTTGTCCAGGACAGCAGCTGTGTTGTACTGTACAGTCTGTCATGTGTTTTCTGTTGTCCAGGACAGCAGCTGTGTTGTACTGTACAGTCTGTCATGTGTTGTCTGTTGTCCAGGACAGCAGCTGTGTTGTACTGTACAGTCTGTCATGTGTTTTCTGTTGTCCAGAACAGCAGCTGTGTTGTACTGTACAGTCTGTCATGTGTTTTCTGTTGTCCAGGACAGCAGCTGTGTTGTACTGTACAGTCTGTCATGTGTTTTCTGTTGTCCAGGACAGCAGCTGCGTTGTACTGTACAGTCTGTCATGTGTTTTCTGTTGTCCAGGACAGCAGCTGTGTTGTACTGTACAGTCTGTCATGTGTTTTCTGTTGTCCAGGACAGCAGCTGTGTTGTACTGTAAAGTCTGTCATGTGTTTTCTGTTGTCCAGGACAGCAGCTGTGTTGTACTGTACAGTCTGTCATGTGTTTTCTGTTGTCCAGGACAGCAGCTGTGTTGTACTGTACAGTCTGTCATGTGTTTTCTGTTGTCCAGGACAGCAGCTGTGTTGTACTGTACAGTCTGTCATGTGTTTTCTGTTGTCCAGGACAGCAGCTGTGTTGTACTGTACAGTCTGTCATGTGTTTTCTGTTGTCCAGGACAGCAGCTGTGTTGTACTGTACAGTCTGTCATGTGTTTTCTGTTGTCCAGGACAGCAGCTGTGTTTGTACTGTACAGTCTGTCATGTGTTTTCTGTTGTCCAGGACAGCAGCTGTGTTGTACTGTACAGTCTGTCTTGTGTTTTCTGTTGTCCAGGACAGCAGCCAGCTGTGTTGTACTGTACAGTCTGTCATGTGTTTTCTGTTGTCCAGGACAGCAGCTGTGTTGTTCTGTGAAGTCTGTTGATGACGAGCCCATGGCGTTAGACAGACTCTGTCTTTGCTCTTTTTGTCTCACTGAGAATCTGCTATAGCTACAGAATAGTATCCATGTCTTCTGCATAGCCCTCATGTCAGTAGGGTTAAGAGCTTTTCGCACTACTGAGCCGAACCAAGCCGAGCCAAACAAGGCTGTACTGAGCTGGCTTGGTTACACAGCCACCATAGTTTCTGGAATCCTGCTGAAAGGACAATGTGAACTAAAAAATTCCAGCCAATACAGTCTGGTTTCACACACTATACTGAAACATGTGTTAGTGGCTAGAGCCAGCCCTCTCTAGAGTTAGACAAACAATTTGGCACCCTATTCCTTAACTAGTGCACTACTTTTGACCCCTATCAAATAAAATCAAATGTATTTATATAGCCCTTCGTACATCAGCTGATATCTCAAAGTGCTGTACAGAAACCCAGCCTAAAACCCCAAACAGCAAACAATGCAGGTGTAGAAGCACGGTGGCTAGGAAAAACTCCCTATCTAGTGCACTATGCCCCCTAGGGCTACCGTCAAATGTAGTGCACCTTATAAGGGATTGGGTGCCATTTGGGATGCAAGCATCTCTCCAGGATAGCAACCAGGTCCCGCTGTCTGCCTTCACTCTTCCTTCTCTGTCACTTCTTCCACTGCAGGCATTTTTGACACTGAAATAAAAAGCTCAAAATCAACCCCGGAGTCTAAATTGTGCCACTTAAATTTCTGGCTGCTGCAACTGCACCAGAGGATCAACATCTTGAGGCATTGTCTCATTATTACATGGCTGGGCTCATTTAACTAGCATCGCCACCGTTGGCCATCAGACGTTATTTCTTGCGTCCCAAATGGCACCCTATACCCGAAGTAGTGCACTACTTGACCACAGTGAGCCCCATAGGATTCTGTGCTGCTTTCAACTTCAATAATTGGCATCTTAAGTGCCCCTATTGTGTGAGAGAATTGACGTGTCGTTCTGTACTCGGAGGGCGAACGGAAGGCTGAATAGCTTAGGACATTTAATATAAGGTCACCAGCAAACCAAGAGGCTTCTGATACAGCATGTTTAGCATGTGACAACATAATGATGTTATTTTTTGGTTCTGAATTGGAGGATTTATAATAACCAGATTAGAGTGAGGAGGGAGAAGGAAGGAGAGAGAGGGAGAGAAGAAAGGGAGCGAGAGGGAGAGAGAGAGAGAGGGGGAGAGAGAGAGAGGGGGAGAGAGGGAGGGAGAGAGAGAGAAGGAGAGGGGGAGAGAGAGAGGGAGGGAGAGAGAGAGAAGGGGATGGAGAAAGAGAGAGAGAGAGAGAGAGAGAGAGAGAGAGAGAGAGAGAGAGAGAGAGAGAGAGAGAGAGAGAGAGAGAGAGAGAGAGGGAGGGAGAGAGAGAGAGAGAGAGAGAGAGAGAGGGGGAGAGAGAGGAAGCGAGAGAGAGAAAGGCAGGGAGAGAGAGACAGAGAGAAGAGGATGGAGAGAGAGAGAGAGGGGAGAGAGAGAGGGAGGGAGAGAGAGAGAAGGGGAGAGAGAGAGATAGAGGGAGAGAGAGAGATAGAGGGGGAGAGAGAGAGGGAGGGAGAGAGAGAGAGGGAGGGAGAGAGAGAGAGAAGGGGAGGGAGAGAGAGAGAGATAGAGGGGGAGGGAGAGAAAGAGGGAGAGAAGAAAGGGAGGAACAATGAAATGGTTACAAGCAGGTAAAGAGACGTTTGGAATATCCAGAGGTAAACTTCCACCACACCTCTGTCACGAAAAGTAAAAATACACTTCAGCTTTAAGAACACTGTGCAGCTTTAAAAACACAGTGTAACTTTAAAAAAACACTGTGCAGCTTTAAAAAACACTGCACCTTAAAAAAACACGGTGCAGCTTTACAAACACTGTGCAGCTTAGAAAAACACTGTGCAGCTTTACAAACACTGTGCAGCTTAGAAAAACACTGTGCAGCTTTAAAAACACTGTGCAGCTTTAAAAACACTGTGCAGCTTTAAAAACACAGTGCCGCTTTAAAAACACAGTGCCGCTTTAAAAACACAGTGCCGCTTTAAAAACACAGTGCCGCTTTGAAAACACAGTGCTGCTTTAAAAACACAGTGCTGCTTTAAAAACACAGTGCCGCTTTAAAAACACAGTGCCGCTTTAAAAACACAGTGTCGCTTTAAAAACACAGTGCCGCTTTAAAAACACAGTGCCGCTTTAAAAACACAGTGCTGCTTTAAAAACAGTGCCGCTTTAAAAACACAGTGCCGCTTTAAAAGCACAGTGTTGCTTTAAAAACACAGTGCCGCTTTAAAAACACAATGGCGCTTTAAAAACACAGTGCTGCTTTAAAGACACAGAAAGCTTTAGAAGGAGAGCACTGATTTACAAACACAGTGCCGCTTTAAAAACACAGTGGCACTTTAAAAACACAGTGCCGCTTTAGAAGGAGACCACTGCTTTATAAACACAGTGCAGCTTTAGAAGGAGAGCACTGCTTTATAAACACAGTGCAGCTTTAGAAGGAGAGCACTGCTTTATAAACACAGTGCAGCTTTAGAAGGAGAGCACTGCTTTATAAACACAGTGCAGCTTTAGAAGGAGAGCACTGCTTTATAAACACAGTGCAGCTTTAGAAGGAGAGCACTGCTTTATAAACACAGGGCAGCTTTAGAAGGAGAGCACTGCTTTATAAACACAGTGCAGCTTTAGAAGGAGAGCACTGCTTTATAAACACAGTGCAGCTTTAGAAGGAGAGCACTGCTTTATAAACACAGTGCAGCTTTAGAAGGAGAGCACTGCTTTATAAACACAGTGCAGCTTTAGAAGGAGAGCACTGCTTTATAAACACAGGGCAGCTTTAGAAGGAGAGCACTGCTTTATAAACACAGGGCAGCTTTAGAAGGAGAGCACTGCTTTATAAACACAGGGCAGCTTTAGAAGGAGAGCACTGCTTTATAAACACAGGGCAGCTTTAGAAGGAGAGCACTGCTTTATAAACACAGGGCAGCTTTAGAAGGAGAGCACTGCTTTATAAACACAGGGCAGCTTTAGAAGGAGAGCACTGCTTTATAAACACAGGGCAGCTTTAGAAGGAGAGCACTGCTTTAAAACACAGGGCAGCGTTAGAAGGGGACTGCAGCAGTACATCTTTGTTGTGACTTCATATCTCTCCTAGTTTGAATTAAAAGACTGGTGATTGGTTGTGAACTACCATTCTCATTAATTCCAGCACAATGTGAGATCCAGTTTATAATACTAGACTGTACAGAGAGAACCCTATAAATCCATTGCCAGATAGTTATGTTTTATGGTTTCTGACTAAGCTGAGCTACTGTACAGCGCCGTGTGGAAAATGGCAGTGGGGAGTTTTATTGGCAAATGAAGTGTGTGAGGGAGGCAGCGCTCTAATGCACTGTCACCTGCCAAAGTCCTGGGCTGTCTGTGTCCCAAATGGTACCTATTCCCTTTAGAGTACACTACTATTGACCAGGACCCATAGACCGGGACCATAGGGCTCTGGTCAAAAGTTGTTCACTATATAGGCAGTAGGGCGCCATTTGGGATGCGTTCAGTGAGCTGAGCACTGCAGCAGTCTCCCTCAGCCTCCGTCTCAACAGCGTATAGTGAGGCCTTTTATTCACTTTGGATCTCAGTCAAGTCACTCAGTAGTCCCACTGCATTATGCTCACCCCTATTGTTCAGTACACTTGGAGGCCATTTTAGTTTCAATTCACTGGAGGAAGGAAGAAGAGGAAGGGCAGGCAGCTCAACAGTACCTGGATTCATTAGTTTTAGCCTCATAATGTCAGTTATGAGGACATGTTGACTGGTGCATGGTATGTCTTTCACTTGTCAATGTGCATGTTCACAGAATCACTTCTATTCCAGACAGAAGCATATTCTATCTAGTCGGTTTCTCTCTCCACGGCAGTGGTGAGAAAAGTACCCAATTGTCATACTTGAGTAAAAGTAAAGATACCTTAATAGAAAATGACTCAAGTAAAAGTGAAAGTCATCCGGTAAAATAGTAATTGAGTGAAAGTCTAAAAGTATTTGGTTTAAATATACTTAAATATCAAAAGTAAAAATTTAAATAATTTCAAATTCCTTATATTGTGCAAACCAGACGATACAGTTTTATAGTTTTTTAAATGTAGATAGCCAGAGGCACACTCCAACACCCAGACATCATTTACAAATTAAACATTAGTGAGTCTGCCAAATCAGATGCAGGATGAAGGACCAGGGATGTTCTCTTGATAAGTGCGTGAATTGGACCATGCTCCTGTCCTCTTAAGCATTCAAAATGTAACAAATACTTTTGGGTGTCATGGAAAATGTATGGAGTAAATTGTACATTATTTTCTTTAGGAATGTCGTGAAGTAAAAGTAGAAGTTGTCAGAAATAGAAATAGTAAAGTAAAGTACAGATACCCCCATAAACAACTTGTTGTACTTTGAAGTGTTTTTACTGAGTAACTTTCCCCCACTGCTCCACGGTGCTGGTTGTGGCAAGATCCATCTTATTGTGTCAGACATGTCCAAGTTGACACACCATACCCATGATTTGTTTTGATTTGCACTGGCATTATGCTAATGTCTCCACACGACTAGCTTTCCACATGACAGGACATGAGTGAATACTCTCTGAGGCGTGAGACAGTTGTCCAGTGCTTGATAGCTAAGCAACAGTTCAGGCAGTCACATAAGGCTTACAGGCAAACCTCCCACATTCTAAAGGAGAGAGATGGAACCTCCACATTCTAAAGGAGAGAGATGGAACCTCCCACATTCTAAAGGAGAGAGATGGAACCTCCACATTCTAAAGGAGAGAGATGGAACCTCCCACATTCTAAAGGAGAGAGATGGAACCTCCACATTCTAAAGGAGAGAGATGGAACCTCCACATTCTAAAGGAGAGAGATGGAACCTCCACATTCTAAAGGAGAGAGATGGAACCTCCACATTCTAAAGGAGAGAGATGGAACCTCCACATTCTAAAGGAGAGAGATGGAACCTCCACATTCTAAAGGAGAGAGATGGAACCTCCACATTCTAAAGGAGAGAGATGGAACCTCTCCACATTCTCCACAAAGAGAGAGATGGAACCTCCACATGGAACCTCCACATTCTAAAGGAGAGATGGAACCTCCACATTCTAAAGGAGAGAGATGGAACCTCCACATTCTAAAGGAGAGAGATGGAACCTCCCACATTCTAAAGGAGAGAGATGGAACCTCCACATTCTAAAGGAGAGAGATGGAACCTCCACATTCTAAAGGAGAGAGATGGAACCTCCACATTCTAAAGGAGAGAGATGGAACCTCCACATTCTAAAGGAGAGAGATGGAACCTCCCACATTCTAAAGGAGAGAGATGGAACCTCCACATTCTAAAGGAGAGAGATGGAAGTCTAAAGGAGAGAGATGGAACCTCCACATTCTAAAGGAGAGAGATGGAACCTCCCACATTCTAAAGGAGAGAGATGGATTCTAAAGGAGCGAGATGGAACCTCCACATTCTAAAGGAGAGAGATGGAACCTCCACATTCTAAAGGAGAGAGATGGAACCTCCACATTCTAAATGGAACCTCCACATTCTAAAGGAGAGAGATGGAACCTGGAACCTCCACATTCTAAAGGAGAGAGATGGAACCTCCACATTCTAAAAGGAAACCGTCCACAGATGGAACCTCCACATTCTAAAGGAGAGAGATGAAACCTCTCACATTCTAAAGGAGAGAGATGGAACCTTCCACATTCTAAAGGAGAGAGATGGAACCTTCCACATTCTAAAGGAGAGAGATGGAACCTTCCACATTCTAAAGGAGAGAGATGGAACCTTCCACATTCTAAAGGAGAGAGATGGAACCTTCCACATTCTAAAGGAGAGAGATGGAACCTTCCACATTCTAAAGGAGAGAGATGGAACCTTCCACATTCTAAAGGAGAGAGATGAAACCGTCCACATTCTAAAGGAGAGAGATGGAACCTCCACATTCTAAGATGAAACCTCTCACATTCTAAAGGAGAGAGATGGAACCTTCCACATTCTAAAAGAGAGATGGAACCTTCCACATTCTAAAGGAGAGAGATGGAACCTCCACATTCTAAAGGAGAGAGATGGAACCTTCCACATTCTAAAGGAGAGAGATGGAACCTTCCACATTCTAAAGGAGAGAGATGGAACCTTTCACATTCTAAAGGAGAGATGGATGGAACCTCCACATTCTAAAGGAGAGAGATGGAACCTTCCACATTCTAAAGGAGAGAGATGGAACCTCCACATTCTAAAGGAGAGAGATGAAACCGTCCACATTCTAAAGGAGAGAGATGGATGAAATTCTAAAGGAGAGAGATGGAACCTCCCACATTCTAAAGGAGAGAGATGGAACCTTCCACATTCTAAAGGAGAGAGATGGAACCTCCCACATTCTAAAGGAGAGAGATGGAACCTCCACATTCTAAAGGAGAGAGATGGAACCTCCACATTCTAAAGGAGAGAGATGGAACCCACCACATTCTAAAGGAGAGAGATGGAACCCTCCACATTCTAAAGGAGAGAGATGGAACCTCTCACATTCTAAAGGAGAGAGATGGAACCTCCACATTCTAAAGGAGAGAGATGAAACCTCTCACATTCTAAAGGAGAGAGATGGAACATTCACATTCTAAAGGGGAGAGATGGAACCTCCCACATTCTAAAGGAGAGAGATGGAACCTCCACATTCTCCACATTCTAAAGGAGAGAGATGGAACCTCCTAAAGGAGAGAGATGGAACATTCTAAAGGAGAGAGATGGAACCTCCACATTCTAAAGGAGAGATGGAACCTCCACATTCTAAAGGAGAGAGATGGAACCTCCACATTCTGAAACCGTCCACATTCTAAAGGAGAGAGATGGAACCTCCACATTCTAAAGGAGAGAGATGAAACCTCCACATTCTAAAGGAGAGAGATGGAACCTTCCACATTCTAAAGGAGAGAGATGGAACCTTCACATTCTAAAGGAGAGAGATGGAACCTCCACATTCTAAAGGAGAGAGATGGAATTCTAAAGGAGAGAGATGGAACCTCCACATTCTAAAGGGAGAGAGATGGAACCTTCCACATTCTAAAGGAGAGAGATGGAACCTCCACATTCTAAAGGAGAGAGATGGAACCCTTTCACATTCTAAAGGAGAGAGATGGAACCTCCACATTCTAAAGAGAGATGGAACCTTCCACATTCTAAAGGAGAGAGATGGAACCTTCCACATTCTAAAGGAGAGAGATGGAACCTTCCACATTCTAAAGGAGAGAGATGGAACCTTTCACATTCTAAAGGAGAGAGATGAAACCGTCCACATTCTAAAGGAGAGAGATGGAACCTCCACATTCTAAAGGAGAGAGATGGAACCTCCACATTCTAAAGGAGAGAGATGGAACCTCCACATTCTAAAGGAGAGAGATGGAACCTTCCACATTCTAAAGGAGAGAGATGGAACCTCCACATTCTAAAGGAGAGAGATGGAACCTCCACATTCTAAAGGAGAGAGATGGAACCTCCACATTCTAAAGGAGAGAGATGGAACCTCCACATTCTAAAGGAGAGAGATGGAACCTCCACATTCTAACCTCCACATTCTAAAGGAGAGAGATGGAACCTCCACATTCCCCACATTCTAAAGAGAGAGATGGAACCTCCCACATTCTAAAGGAGAGAGATGGATCCTCCACATTCTAAAGGAGAGAGATGGAACCTCCACATTCTAAAGGAGAGAGATGGAACCCTCCACATTCTAAAGGAGAGAGATGGAACCCTCCACATTCTAAAGGAGAGAGATGGATCCCCCACATTCTAAAGGAGAGAGATGGAACCTCCACATTCTAAAGGAGAGAGATGGAACCTTCCACGTCGTAATAAAATGTTTTGTGCTCTTTTTGACTGGAAATGTGCCATTAAAATATGATTTTAGCAGGAGCTCTCTAAAACGTGACCTTCTCCATAGCATGCTCAGTGTCACCCGATCCTTCCACATTCTAAAGGAATAGAATTCCATTCATGTCATTTGGCTCATCTGTGCTTCCTGATTAAAGGAAAGACTCACCCATTTTGAATGTTCTGTTGTTTTTGGGGTATCTCTGAGCGATGTTCTGTCGATTTCCAGGGTCATTTCATGTTTTCATATGTATCTCAGTTGTCTGTCACGTTGGGCAGATATACAGCCGGTAAGACGCCGAACACATCATATGAATTAAAACGCATCATACCGGCTGTAGATCTGGTTGTTGAAAGTTCCATATCTTCAAAACAGAATTGCTGACATGAAAAACATTTTGGGACACACTAAAATTTTTGAGTGTAATTTTCCGTTAACTTTAGTAGGCAGCATCATTTAACAGGAACTATTGAGTTGAAACAGTAATTAATTCTTGCCATATATGAGCCCTTGGTTGTAAAGAGTTATTATTATTAACATGGCTGATAATAGTCACTCACTGCCTCTCAGATCCCTGTCTTTCAGCTAATGAGGTTAAATTAGTGAGTGAATTTCGGCTCGTAATTGTACAGTTTTCCTCCATTTTGTTACAAACACGGATTACTGGTAACTGGTATCTCTTTGGACTTGAAGTTCTAGAAAAACCATATTCTTTCAAATGTGAGAACTAAGCCATTTTGTAATAGCTAATTTAGAATATTCTTCCATTTTGTAATAGCTAATTTAGAATATTCTTCTATTTTGTAATAGCTAATTAAGAATATTCTTCCATTTTGTTTAGAACAACCATGGATGACTGGCATCTCTTTGGAATTTGTTTCATACAGTATCTAAAAAATGTTATATTTATTTTAATTTTACCCCATTTTCTCCCCAATTTCGTGGTATCCAATTGTTAGTAGTTACTATCTTGTCTCATCGCTACAACTCCCGTACGGACTCGGGAGAGACGAAGGTCGAAAGCCATGCGTCCTACGAAACACAACCCAACCAAGCCGCACTGCTTCTTAAAACAGCGCGCATCCAACCCGGAAGCCAGCCGCACCAATGTGTCGGAGGAAACACCGTGCCCCGAGCAACCTGGTCAGCGTGCGCCTGGCCCACCACAGGAGTCGCTAGTGCGCGATGAGACAAGGATATCCCTACCGGCCAAACCCTCCCTAACCCAGACGACGCTAGGCCAATTGTGCGTCGCCCCATGGACCTCCCGGTCCGGCCGGCTGAGACAGAGCCTGGGCACAAACCCAGAGTCTCTGGTGGCACAGCTGGCGCTGTGATGCAGTGCCCTAGACCACTGCGCCACCCGGGAGGCCCCCGTATCTAACATTTTAAAGTGGAAATTACAAACTTTAGAATATAAAAATAAAAAAATCTTGAATACACTACAATTAGCATATCCTGCTGCACAGGAACATTCTCTGTGACAACAGACTGATCAAACCAATCTATCAGATCTGTGAAGGTGTTACATTGAGAAGCATGTAGCCATATCTTTTCCTAGGATTGATTTCAGCTGTTAAATATGGGTTGTGTACATTCAGCCATGGACACCTGTCATCTCTTTGGACATGACTTTATACAGTATGTTAAGGCATATCTACACCAGCTATTCCTTTATGCAGTATCATTATATTAGGCATGTCCTTTCAGTTATTATGTATGGTTGACCTAGGTTGAGAGCGAGGCGGCAAGCTGTCAAGACTAGCTGCTCATTATGACTGACCTTACTGACCCAGTCTCACTCTGTAAATGGCATGTGGGTAAGAGCCGGAGATGCTACTTTACCGATACATACAATTATCTTTATGAATAAGATAATAACTTAAATGTGAAAGTTAGGATATTTTGTGGTATTTTTCCATTTATGCATGATGCATGATGACAGCACAGTTCATAGTGTTGTAATGCGAGTTGGACAAACACCGAGCTACTAGTTAAATACCTTTATGTTCATGGAAATGTTCATATCTGCCTGTAAAATGGTTCTCTCGTATGTCCCATGAATAGATCATTGTAAGGTTTATGACAGTTTGCCATGTATATGTGTCACCACACTAGTTGTAAAAACACACTTTTAAAGAATACCTTTTTCGTGTCTATGGGAATAGCCCTGTCTGCCTGAAAGATGCTTCTCTCACATGCAGTATTGCATGACCTTGAATAGAGAATGTTCCTCAGTACGTACTGTACACGCCCGTGTGTTACATCATCTGAATGAGCGTGTAGGTAATGTTCCTCAGTACGTACTGTACACGCCCGTGCGTTACATCATCTGAATTAGCGTGTAGGTAATGTTCCTCAGTACGTACTGTACACGCCCGTGTGTTACATCATCTGAATGAGTGTGTAGGTAATGTTACTCAGTACGTACTGTACACGCCCGTGTTACATCATCTGAATGAGTGTGTAGGTAATGTTCCTCAGTACGTACTGTACACGCCCGTGTGTTACATCATCTGAATGAGTGTGTAGGTAATGTTCCTCAGTACGTACTGTACACGCCCGTGTGTTACATCATCTGAATGAGCGTGTAAAGGTAATGTTCCTCAGTACGTACTGTACACGCCCGTGGTTACATCATCTGAATGAGCGTGTAGGTAATGTTCCTCAGTACGTACTGTAAACGCCCGTGTGTTACATCATCTGAATGAGCGTGTAGGTAATGTTCCTCAGTACGTACTAACACGCCCGTGTGTTACATCATCTGAATGAGCGTGTAGGTAATGTTCCTCATGTAAAACGTACTGTACACGCCCTGGTTACATCATCTGAATGAGCGTATAGGTATGTTCCTCAGTACGACTGTACACGCCCTCGTTACATCATCTGAATGAGCGTGTAGGTAATGTTCCTCAATACGTACTGTACACGCCCGTGTGTTACATCATCTGAATGAGCGTGTAGGTAATGTTCCTCAAACATGTTACTGTACACGTAGTCGTTACATCATCTGAATGAGTGTGTAGGTAATGTTCCTCAGACGCACTGTAAACGTGTGTTACATCATCTGAATGAGCGTGTAGGTAATGTTCCTCAGTACGTACTGTACACGCCTTTGGTAATCATCTGAATGAATATGTAGTTCCTCATGACTAAAACTGCCCGTGGTTACATCATCTGAAACATGTTAATGTTATAAAGTAGTCCTACATGACTAAAACATCATCTGGTGCGTGTAGGCAATGTTGGTAAACACTGTTAAAAATCATCTGAATGACTAAAACTGCTCGTGGTGCTGGGGGGCACTTTGGTAAACATGTTAATAATATAAAGTATGTTCCTTATGACTAAAACGCCCGTGGTACATCATCTGAATGAGCGTGTAGGTAATGTTCCTCAAACATGTTAATAATATGTAGTTACATCATCTGAATGACTAAAATGTTTGGCACTGTAAACATGTTAATAATATGAAAAGTAAGTCCTCAGTACGTACTGTACACGCATACATCACTGAATAAAACTGACTAAAACGTGGTGCATCTGGGGGCACTTTGGTAAACATGTTAATAATATAAAGTAGTCCTCATGACTAAAACTAGGTAATGTTCCTCATGTACGTACTGTACACGCCCGTGTGTTACATCATCTGAAAGCGTGTAGGTAATGTTCCTCAGGGGCACTTTGGTAAACATGTTTAATCTGAATAGCGTTAGGTAAAATGTTCCTCAGTGGTGCAGGGGGGCACATGTTAATAATATGCGTTAATCATCTGAATGAGTGTAAGGTAATGTTCCTCATACGTACTGTAAACTGCTCGTGTGTTACATCATCTGAATGAGGGTAGGTAATGTTCCTGTACGTAAACATGTTAATAATATAAAGTGTCCTAGGTATGACTCAAAACTGCTCGTGGTGCAGGGGGGCACTTTGGTAAACATGTTAATAATATAAAGTAGTGCCCGTGGTTACATCATCTGGGGAGCACTTTGGTAAACATGTTACTAAATACTGTGTCCTTATGTTAAATCATCTGTGCAGGGGGGCACGTTTGGTAAACATGTTACATCATATAAAGTAGTCCTAATGACTAAAACTGCTCGTGGTGCACGCCCGTGTGTTACATCATCTGAATGAGCGTGTAAATGTTCCTCATGACTAAAACTACTGTACACGCCCGTGTGTTACATCATCTGAATGAGCGTGTTAGGTAATGTTCCTCATGTAAAACGTACTGTGCACGCCCGGGTTACATCATCTGAATGAGCGTTGGTAAACATGTTAATAATATAAAGTAGTCCTCATGACTAAAACTGCTCGTGGTGCAGGGGGGCACTGAATTTGGTAAACATGTTAATATCATGAATAAAGTAAGTCCTCAGTACGTATGACTAAAACTGCTCGTGGTAAACATGCAGTAGTACTGGGGGCACTTTGTAAACATGTAAACATGACTTAATAATCATAATATGACTAAAACTGCGTGCAGGGGGAGGTACGTACTGTAAACATGTTAATCATATGAATGAGCCTGTAGGTAATGTTTCACAGTAAATCCTCCAGGGGGGATTATGATAAACATGTTCTACTAAAACAATGACTGAAAAACATCCCATCGTGGTGCAGGGGGACACTTTTGTAAACATGTTAATAATATAAAGTAGTCCTTATGACTAAAACTGCTCGTGGTGCAGGGGGGCACTTTGGTAAACATGTTAATAATATAAAGTAGTCCTTATGACTAAAACTGCTCGTGGTGCAGGGGGGCACTTTGGTAAACATGTTAATAATATAAAGTAGTCCTTATGACTAAAACTGCTCGTGGTGCAGGGGGCACTTTGGTAAACATGTTAATAATATAAAGTAGTCCTTATGACTAAAACTGCTCGTGGTGCAGGGGGCACTTTGGTAAACATGTTAATAATATAAAGTAGTCCTCATGACTAAAACTGCTCGTGGTGCAGGGGGGCACTTTGGTAAACATGTTAATAATATAAAGTAGTCCTCATGACTAAAACTGCTCGTGGTGCAGGGGGGCACTTTGGTAAACATGTTAATAATATAAAGTAGTCCTTATGACTAAAACTGCTCGTGGTGCAGGGGGCACTTTGGTAAACATGTTAATAATATAAAGTAGTCCTCATGACTAAAACTGCTCGTGGTGCAGGGGGGCACTTTGGTAAACATGTTAATAATATAAAGTAGTCCTCATGACTAAAACTGCTCGTGGTGCAGGGGGGCACTTTGGTAAACATGTTAATAATATAAAGTAGTCCTTATGACTAAAACTGCTCGTGGTGCAGGGGGGCACTTTGGTAAACATGTTAATAATATAAAGTAGTCCTTATGACTAAAACTGCTCGTGGTGCAGGGGGCACTTTGGTAAACATGTTAATAATATAAAGTAGTCCTTATGACTAAAACTGCTCGTGGTGCAGGGGGGCACTTTGGTAAACATGTTAATAATATAAAGTAGTCCTTATGACTAAAACTGCTCGTGGTGCAGGGGGCACTTTGGTAAACATGTTAATAATATAAAGTAGTCCTCATGACTAAAACTGCTCGTGGTGCAGGGGGGGGCACTTTGGTAAACATGTTAATAATATAAAGTAGTCCTTATGACTAAAACTGCTCGTGGTGCAGGGGGGGGCACTTTGGTAAACATGTTAATAATATAAAGTAGTCCTTATGACTAAAACTGCTCGTGGTGCAGGGGGGGGCACTTTGGTAAACATGTTAATAATATAAAGTAGTCCTTATGACTAAAACTGCTCGTGGTGCAGGGGGGGGCACTTTGGTAAACATGTTAATAATATAAAGTAGTCCTCATGACTAAAACTGCTCGTGGTGCAGGGGGGGCACTTTGGTAAACATGTTAATAATATAAAGTAGTCCTTATGACTAAAACTGCTCGTGGTGCAGGGGGGCACTTTGGTAAACATGTTAATAATATAAAGTAGTCCTTATGACTAAAACTGCTCGTGGTGCAGGGGGGCACTTTGGTAAACATGTTAATAATATAAAGTAGTCCTTATGACTAAAACTGCTCGTGGTGCAGGGGGCACTTTGGTAAACATGTTAATAATATAAAGTAGTCCTTATGACTAAAACTGCTCGTGGTGCAGGGGGGCACTTTGGTAAACATGTTAATAATATAAAGTAGTCCTTATGACTAAAACTGCTCGTGGTGCAGGGGGGCACTTTGGTAAACATGTTAATAATATAAAGTAGTCCTTATGACTAAAACTGCTCGTGGTGCAGGGGGGCACTTTGGTAAACATGTTAATAATATAAAGTAGTCCTCATGACTAAAACTGCTCGTGGTGCAGGGGGGCACTTTGGTAAACATGTTAATAATATAAAGTAGTCCTCATGACTAAAACTGCTCGTGGTGCAGGGGGGCACTTTGGTAAACATGTTAATAATATAAAGTAGTCCTCATGACTAAAACTGCTCGTGGTGCAGGGGGGCACTTTGGTAAACATGTTAATAATATAAAGTAGTCCTCATGACTAAAACTGCTCGTGGTGCAGGGGGGCACTTTGGTAAACATGTTAATAATATAAAGTAGTCCTCATGACTAAAACTGCTCGTGGTGCAGGGGGGCACTTTGGTAAACATGTTAATAATATAAAGTAGTCCTCATGACTAAAACTGCTCGTGGTGCAGGGGGGCACTTTGGTAAACATGTTAATAATATAAAGTAGTCCTCATGACTAAAACTGCTCGTGGTGCAGGGGGGCACTTTGGTAAACATGTTAATAATATAAAGTAGTCCTCATGACTAAAACTGCTCGTGGTGCAGGGGGGCACTTTGGTAAACATGTTAATAATATAAAGTAGTCCTCATGACTAAAACTGCTCGTGGTGCAGGGGGGCACTTTGGTAAACATGTTAATAATATAAAGTAGTCCTCATGACTAAAACTGCTCGTGGTGCAGGGGGGCACTTTGGTAAACATGTTAATAATATAAAGTAGTCCTCATGACTAAAACTGCTCGTGGTGCAGGGGGGCACTTTGGTAAACATGTTAATAATATAAAGTAGTCCTCATGACTAAAACTGCTCGTGGTGCAGGGGGGCACTTTGGTAAACATGTTAATAATATAAAGTAGTCCTCATGACTAAAACTGCTCGTGGTGCAGGGGGGCACTTTGGTAAACATGTTAATAATATAAAGTAGTCCTCATGACTAAAACTGCTCGTGGTGCAGGGGGGCACTTTGGTAAACATGTTAATAATATAAAGTAGTCCTCATGACTAAAACTGCTCGTGGTGCAGGGGGGCACTTTGGTAAACATGTTAATAATATAAAGTAGTCCTCATGACTAAAACTGCTCGTGGTGCAGGGGGGCACTTTGGTAAACATGTTAATAATATAAAGTAGTCCTCATGACTAAAACTGCTCGTGGTGCAGGGGGGCACTTTGGTAAACATGTTAATAATATAAAGTAGTCCTCATGACTAAAACTGCTCGTGGTGCAGGGGGGCACTTTGGTAAACATGTTATGCAGGGGGGGCACTTTGGTAAACATGTTAATAATATAAAGTAGTCCTCATGACTAAAACTGCTCGTGGTGCAGGGGGGCACTTTGGTAAACATGTTATGGGGGGGCACTTTGGTAAACATGTTAATAATATAAAGTAGTCCTCATAACTAAAACTGCTCGTGGTGCAGGGGGGCACTTTGTAAACATGTTATGGGGGGCACTTTGGTAAACATGTTAATAATATAAAGTAGTCCTCATAACTAAAACTGCTCGTGGTGCAGGGGGGCACTTTGGTAAACATGTTATGGGGGGCACTTTGGTAAACATGTTAATAATATAAAGTAGTCCTCATGACAAAAACTGCTCGTGGTGCAGGGGGGCACTTTGGTAAACATGTTAATAATATAAAGTAGTCCTCATGACTAAAACTGCTCGTGGTGGGGGGGCACTTTGGTAAACATGTTAATAATATAAAGTAGTAAAGTAGTCCTCATGACAAAAACTGCTCGTGGTGCAGGGGGGCACTTTGGTAAACATGTTATGGGGGGCACTTTGGTAAACATGTTATGGGGGGCACTTTGGTAAACATGTTATGGGGGGCACTTTGGTAAACATGTTATGGGGGGCACCTTGGTAAACATGTTATGGGGGGGCACTTTGGTAAACATGTTATGGGGGGGCACTTTGGTAAACATGTTATGGGGGGCACTTTGGTAAACATGTTATGGGGGGCACTTTGGTAAACATGTTATGTGGGGGGGCACTTTGGTAAACATGTTATGGGGGCACTTTGGTAAACATGTTATGGGGGGCACTTTGGTAAACATGTTATGGGGGGCACTTTGGTAAACATGTTATGGGGGGGCACTTTGGTAAACATGTTATGGGGGGCACTTTGGTAAACATGTTATGGGGGGCACTTTGGTAAACATGTTATGGGGGGCACTTTGGTAAACATGTTATGGGGGGGGGGCACTTTGGTAAACATGTTATGGGGGCACTTTGGTAAACATGTTATGGGGGGCACTTTGGTAAACATGTTATGGGGGGCACTTTGGTAAACATGTTATGGGGGGCACTTTGGTAAATGGGGGGGGCACTTTGGTAAACATGTTATGGGGGGGGCACTTTGGTAAACATGTTATGGGGGGCACTTTGGTAAACATGTTATGGGGGCACTTTGGTAAACATGTTATGGGGGGCACTTTGGTAAACATGTTATGGGGGGGGCACTTTGGTAAACATGTTATGGGGGGCACTTTGGTAAACATGTTATGGGGGGCACTTTGGTAAACATGTTATGGGGGGCACTTTGGTAAACATGTTATGGGGGGGGCACTTTGGTAAACATGTTATGGGGGCACTTTGAATGTAAACATGTTAGGGGGACAGCACTTTGGTAAACATGTTATGGGGGCACACTTTGGTAAACATGTTATTTGGACTTCTCAGGAAAACAGTTGCACATATTTGGACTTCTCAGGAAAACAGTTGCACATATTTGGACTTCTCAGGAAAACAGTTGCACATATTTGGGGGCACTTTCAGAACAGTTGCACATATTTGGATTATATTCAGGAGAACAGTTGCACATATTTGGACTTCTCAGGAAAACAGTTGCACATATTTGGACTTCTCAGGAGAACAGTTGCACATATTTGGACTTCTCAGGAGAACAGTTGCACATATTTGGACTTCTCAGGAGAACAGTTGCACATATTTGGACTTCTCAGGAGAACAGTTGCACATATTTGGACTTCTCAGGAAAACAGCTGCACATAGCTTCTTAGCCTTTTTTTTTCAATAAGGATTTTTCCTCATCTTAAATTGGATTTTAACTACCCAAATCAAAATAAATAGACCCACAACCTTGCTGTTATTGCTGTGTAAACTCAGCTAATCTGATTCAAATAATTACACTGTGCTTCTGTAATTGTCTTGTGACTGAAAAACATTTAAAAAAACTATATTCTTCTGTCAAACCCACGGCCTTTGTGAGATATCTACTGTTGGCTCTATCCTAAATAGCATTATAATAGGTGTACAATAACAGCGTCCTCATCACATATAATGGGGGGGGGATAATTCAAACACACCTATAAAAATCTGCTTTCATTGACTAAAGCATATCTACAGTGAATGTTTCATTTCCGGAGCAGTTTGAAGTTCTAGCTCCTTGGAAGTTAACCCACAGATCGACTTCAAATATGTATTCCTATGCACAGATTCTTATTTCGTGCAACCTTGTTCATGTTCTTAATTCTAATTCTAAAGGGAGAGGGAGAGGGTTTCCATTGCACCGATTGGAAACGCACTCTGCATTATTTAAGATATGATGATAAATTCATCACTAATATTCGTATACCATTATCTATATGAAATGCAAGTAATGAGGTATTTTTACATTCCCTGAGGTCCTTAATGCCAATGTCTCTCTTGGGTAGCCACTAAGTCTACCAAACTCAGTCCATTAGAAGTCCATTATACAGCTCAGTCCATTATACAGCTCAGTCCATTATACAGCCTTCACAATTCCATATCGCATTGGCTTATATTTGGCTAATTGGCTACTTCTCAACAGTGTGCAGGTGGCTTATCTTTATGCTTATCCTGGTTTTAAACCTTCATGCCTGTAAATGACAACATGTTGTATTACGGACTGTGAAAGAATGCAGACGGCCACCCAAGAAGGCCTCCTGTTTCAACTCTGAAATGAGAACGTATAGCCTTGGTTTCCCAACCAGCTGGACTCCAAAAGGAGGGGCACACCTTCATCGGGGTGTATGGTGGAGTTTGACATTTATACATCATTTGTAACATTGTACATACTCTCCCTTCCTAACAATCTTTGTTTGTTGATATTGCTTTCTTGTCCCATTAACATCCGTGTGAGTGTGAGTAGGATGTGACCCCTACTGACAGCATCATTACCCAGTGATTCTAGCTACTGCTGTTGCACCGTGGCATCAGCATAACAACTATGCTTGTGGATGAGGAAGGATCTGTTTTCGTGTCTTTGTGTGTTGGTGTCTGTTGGTGTGTGTGTGTGTGTGTGTGTGTGTGTGTGTGTGTGTGTGTGTGTGTGTGTGTGTGTGTGTGTGTGTGTGTGTGTGTGTGTGTGTGTGTGTGTGTGTGTGTGTGTGTGTGTGTGTGTGTGTGTGTGTGTGTGTGTGTGTGTGTGTGTGTGTGTGTGTGTGTGTGTGTGTGTGTGTGTGTGTGTGTGTGTGTGTGTGTGTGTGTGTGTGTGTGTGTGTGTGTGTGTGTGTGTGTGTGTGTGTGTGTGTGTGTGTGTGTGCGAGCGAGCGTACATGGATTCATGTATATGTCTGTATCTCTGTAATGTCACAGTTTGCGGAATCTTTCCTCTCTGAGTTGAGTATAATCACTAAGCAGACCTAAGCTAAATCAATCAATCAATCAATCAAATTTTATTTCTATAGCCCTTCGTACATCAGCTGATATCTCAAAGTGCTGTACAGAAACCCAGCCTAAAACCCCAAACAGCAAGCAATGCAGGTGTAGAAGCACGGTGGCTAGGAAAAACTCCTTAGAAAGGCCAAAACCTAGGAAGAAACCTAGAGAGGAACCAGGCTCTTTCCTCTCTGAGTTGAGTATAAACACTAAGCAGACCTAAGCTAAATCAGTCTCTCTCCTCTCTGAGTTGAGTATAAACACTAAGCAGACCTAAGCTAAATCAGTCTCTTTCCTCTCTGAGTTGAGTATAAACACTAAGCAGACCTCCTAAATCAGTCTCTCTCCTCTCTGAGTTGAGTATAAACACTAAGCAGACCTAAGCTAAATCAGTCTCTCTCCTCTCTGAGTTGAGTATAAACACTAAGCAGACCTAAGCTAAATCAGTCTCTCTCCTCTCTGAGTTGAGTATAAACACTAAGCAGACCTAAGCTAAATCAGTCTCTCTCCTCTCTGAGTTGAGTATAAACACTAAGCAGACCTAAGCTAAATCAGTCTCTTTCCTCTCTGAGTTGAGTATAAACACTAAGCAGACCTAAGCTAAATCAGTCTCTTTCCTCTCTGAGTTGAGTATAAACACTAAGCAGACCTAAGCTAAATCAGTCTCTTTCCTCTCTGAGTTGAGTATAAACACTAAGCAGACCTAAGCTAAATCAGTCTCTCTCCTCTCTGAGTTGAGTATAAACACTAAGCAGACCTAAACTAAATCAGTTTCTTTCCTCTCTGAGTTGAGTATAAACACTAAGCAGACCTAAACTAAATCAGTCTCTTTCCTCTCTGAGTTGAGTATAAACACTAAGCAGACCTAAGCTAAATCAGTCTCTTTCCTCTCTGAGTTGAGTATAAACACTAAGCAGACCTAAACTAAATCAGTCTCTTTCCTCTCTGAGTTGAGTATAAACACTAAGCAGACCTAAGCTAAATCAGTCTCTTTCCTCTCTGAGTTGAGTATAAACACTAAGCAGACCTCCTAAATCAGTCTCTTTCCTCTCTGAGTTGAGTATAAACACTAAGCAGACCTAAACTAAATCAGTCTCTTTCCTCTCTGAGTTGAGTATAAACACTAAGCAGACCTCCTAAATCAAAGGAAGGACCACTGCTGTGGTTGCTCTTGTTTTCTTTGACTTCAAAAAGGTTGTGATATGAATACGGACGTCGGCAGTAATGAGTCTCTGTAGATCAAGAAGAAGTTTCTGTCTCCTTTTGATACAAACTATGTTTGTTTATTATTGCCAGGATATGCATAATGCAAATACTTACCATCAATTCAGCTTCCCTGCTGCTGCTGCTGCTGCTGCTGCTGCTGTTGTTTAGAAAGACCTACAGTACACCCCGTCTTGGGAAAAAAGGATCAATGAGTAGAAACAATTTTCCACCCATTATTCACAATGTCTTGGTATTTTCGTTAGACATAGTAAAGTGGAGTTATGGTAGAGTTTTGGTGTCAGTATGGTTCCTTAGTAGTGTATTCCATTGGATGGATATACTGTAGTAAGTTCTGCAGTATGAATAGATTTAGTAAAATCCATTAAACCTCGAGCCAGCTTCAGTGTATTGGTCTTAACATACACTACCTGTTAGATACTGCTGCACTGTCGGATCTAGAAGCAATAGCATTTTGCTACACTCGCAATAACACCTGCTGACCATGTGTATGTGACCAATAACATTTGATTTGAGAGCCTTCAGAAAGTATTCATACCCCTTGACTTATTCCACATTGTGTTGTGTTATAGACTGAATTCGAAAGGAATTCAATAAAATTCAACAAAATTCAATAAAATGTAAAAACATACAATACAATATAATGACAAAGTAAGAACATATATTTTTAAATGTTTGCAGGTGTATTGAAAAATGAAGTACAGAAAAATGTGCATACGTATTCACACCCCTGAGTCAATACATGTCAGAATCCCCTTTGGCAGCAATTACAGCTGTGAGTCTTTCTGGGTGAGTCTCTAAGAGCTTTTCACACCTGGATTGTACAATATTTGCACATTATTCATTAAAAAATGAATCAGTCACTGTCAAGTTGGTTGTTGATCATTGCTCGACAGCCATTTTCAAGTCTAACTGTAACTAGGCCACTCGGGAACATGTAATGTAGTCTTGGTAAGCAACTCCAGTATACGTATATTTGGTCTTGTGTTTTAGGTTATTGTCCTGCTGACAGGTGAAGTTGTATTCCAGTGTCTGTTGGAAAGCAGACTGAACCGTGTTTTCCTCTAGGATTTTGCCTGTGCTTAGCTCTATTCCGTTTATTTTTATTCAGAAAAACTCCATAGACCTTGCCGATGACAAGCATACCCATAACATAATGCAGCCACCACCATCCTTTAAAAATTGATAGAGTGGTACTCAGTGATGTGTTGGATTTGATCCAAACTTAACACTTTGTATCCCGGACAAAAAATACATTTCTTTGCCACATTTTTGCGGTATTACTTTAGTGCCTTGTTGCAAACAGGAAGCATGTTTTGGAATGTTTTTTTTCTGTACAGGCTTCCTTCTTTTCACTCTATCAATTAGTTTAGTATTGTGGAGTAACTACAATGTTGTTGATCCATCATCAGTTTTGTCCTCTGTAACTGTTTTAAAGTCACCATTGGCCTCATGGTCAAATACCTGAGCATTTTCCTTCCTCTTCAGTAACTGAGTTAGGAACGACGTCTGTATTTTTTGTAGTGACTGGATGTATTGATACACCATCCAAATTATAACTAATAACTTCACCATTCTCAAAGGGATATTCAAACATTTTTTATTTGATTTTAATCTACCAATAGGTGCTCTTCTTTCCAAGGCATTGTAAAACCTCCCTGGTCTTTGTGGTTGAATCTGTATGAGAAATTCCCTGCTCAACTGAGGAACCTTACAGATAATTGTATGTGTGGGGTACAGAGATGAGGTAGTCATTCAAAAATGTTGAACACTATTATTGCACACAGAATAAGTCCAATGAGTCCATGACTCAATGGGTTAAACGTACTGAACCGCTGGGCTGAGGCGTCACTACAGACTGGGGTTAGAATCTCAGGCTGTGTCAAAACCGGCCATGACCGACCCATAGGACAGCGCACAATTGGCCCAGTGTCGTCGGGTAGGGGAGGGTTTGGCCGGTGTGGCTTTCCATGGCTCATTGTGCTCTAGCGACTCCTTGTGACAGGGCCGGGCGCCTGCAAGCTGACTCCGGGCGTCAGTTGAACGATGTTTCTTCCAACACATCGGTGCGGCTGACATCCGGGTTGTTAATAAGATGTAATCGGCCAGACGCAGGACTCGACCTTCGCCTCTCCCGAGCCCATTGAGGAGTTGCAATGATGAGCCAAGGGACCTAATTCAAGGAGAAAACAGGGTTAAACAAATACGCTTGTGGCCGTGCCACCCTGAACACAACTGTACAGGGTCGAGCCTGGTCAGTACTGGGAGGGGAGACCACCTGGGAATACCATGTGCCATAAGATAGAAAAAAGTCCATGCTACTGAACAAAAAATATATATGCAAAATGCAACAATTTAAAAGTTTACTGGGTTACAGTTCATTTAAGCCAATTAGTAAATGTAAATAAATTCATGGATTTCACATGAATGGGCAGGGCTGCAGCCATGAGTGGGCCTGGTAGGGCATAGGTTCACCCAACTGGGACCCCCCAGTATGTCCAATTGGTAGAGAAAATAAATGAACATTCAATTTTCTGGTAACACCTCTGGTCAACATTCCTGCAGTCATCATTCCAATTGCACGCTTCCTCACCCAGCACAAGGTGCACCTGTGTAATGAGCATGCTGTTTAATCAGCTTCTGGATATACCACAGCTGTGGTATGTGGATATACCACAAAGGATATAAACACATTTCTGCACAACATTTGAGATAAATAATATATTTGTCTGTCTGGAACAGTTCAGGGCTCTTTTATTTCAGTTCATGAAACAGTGTATTATGTGACTTGTTTAAAGCAAAGTTTAACTCCTGAACATATTTAGGCTTGCTATAACAAAGGTGCTGAATACTTATGACTCAAGACATTTCAGCTCTAGATTTTTATATTAATTGAAATTCCCAAAACCTAGACAAACAAACATAGACTGCCCACCCAACTCACGCCTGACCATACTAACTAAATACAAAACACAGAAAATAAAGGTCCAAAAAATGTCTAAAAACATAATTCCAGTTTAACATTATGGGGTATTGTGTGTTGATCAGTGACAAAAACATCTAAATGAAATCCATTTTAATTTAAGGCTGTAACACAACAACATGTGGAATAAGTCACGGGCGTGAATCCTTTCTGAAGACACTGTATATACAGTATATTCTCTGAGCTATGAATCCATGTCTTGTTGGGATAATACCTAGTCCTATAAATGTATATCTCAGACAACCCCGGAAGAAATCTGTCCTCCTGGCAAGCGCCGACCTTGTCCAAAACCATACTATAACTCTCCTACTATGAGTTTATTATAGCACTGCATTTTATAATAGTTGAGAAGGCCAGATTCTGTATTCTCCTTAAACTGGTGAAAATAAATTGTACTTGAGTCAATAACCAACCATTCCGGCTTGTAGCCGCCCCACCATCTACGTAACTGCCTGTTCCTGTTCCTGCATTTCAGCTGAGTCAGAGCCCGTGTCCCAAATGGAACTCCATTCCCTATATAGTGCACCACCGTTGACCAGGGGGCTCATAGGGCTCGGGTCAAAAGTAGTGCACTGTATAGGAAATAGGGTACCATTAAGGACGCAGGCAGTTTCTGCACTGCTGTCAGCAGGCGGCAATTACAGTCCACAGCACAGAAGTCAGTCGAGACATTTGCATGATCATCCAGTAGCGGAAAACCAGGCAAATGAGACTGTCACTCAGAGACTGTTTATGTCGCGTCAAATCCAATCTGTTCTCAAGGGGCCTTGGGTTGTGAAACGTTTCTTATTGATACCTCTATATCTCTGTGTAGCTCTGTAGGGTATGAGCAGCCAGCACCATCACGCAGACATCAGCCAGGTTCATTTTCCGATCTAGGCCAGACAGTGTAATGTAAGTATCACACACTTGCAGTTCTGAGGAGGCTAGGATAAGAAGACGATGCAGGACTTGAGGTATAGTAGGTTGTCATTGTAGATGTAATATCTTCATTCAAGCAAGTATGATACTGCAGGAAAATAATCCTGCAGCAACAGGAAATGTGAATTATTTTGTGGGGATTATAATTATAATTTTTTTAATGGGGTTGATACATTTTTTGTTACGACAAATCAAGTCTGGCATTTTAAAGTGAAAATGTGAAACTTTATAAGTCTTTTTAAACCTTTATATACCCTACAAGTTTGCATTTCATGCTGTGCAGGAAAATTATCAGCATCAAAAGAGTGATCAAATGAAGATCTGTTCAATGTCGCTTCATCCACTTATGAGATGCTCAGGAGTTCTATAAAGGCTAGACTATGTATCACCATTATATTATTTGATTGGATGTTGCTTGAGGTTGCTCATAATACTGACCTTAATGCTCTAGCATCCTCCAGTTTTTACTTTTGGGTGGCAACAGGCTTAGGTTAAGAAGTGCTGCCTTAAGCAGTGTTCATGTAAGGATTACAACACTAAACAGTGTTACTGTAATGGTTAAAACACTAAACAGTGTTAATGTAAGGATTACAACACTAAACAGTGTTACTGTAAAGGGTTAAAACACTAAACAGTGTTAATGTAAAGGGTTACAACACTAAACAGTGTTAATGTAAGGGTTAAAACACTAAGCAGTGTTACTGTAAGAATTAAAACACTAAACAGTGTTAATGTAAGGATTACAACACTAAACAGTGTTAATGTCAGGATTAGAACACTAAACAGTGTTAATGTAAGGATTACAACACTAAACAGTATTAATGTAAGGATTACAACACTAAACAGTGTTAATGTCAGGATTAGAACACTAAACAGTGTTAATGTAAGGATTAAAACACTAAACAGTGTTAATGTAAGGATTACAACACTAAACAGTATTAATGTAAGGATTACAACACTAAACAGTGTTAATGTCAGGATTAGAACACTAAACAGTGTTAATGTAAGGATTACAACACTAAACAGTATTAATGTAAGGATTACAACACTAAACAGTATTAATGTAAGGATTACAACACTAAACAGTAATTAATGTAAGGATTACAACACTAAACAGTATTAATGTAAGGATTACAACACTAAACAGTATTAATGTAAGGATTACAACACTAAACAGTGTTAATGTAAGGATTACAACACTAAACAGTATTAATGTAAGGATTACAACACTAAACAGTATTAATGTAAGGATTACAACACTAAACAGTGTTAATGTAAGGATTACAACACTAAACAGTGTTAATGTAAGGATTACAACACTAAACAGTGTTAATGTAAGGATTACAACACTAAACAGTATTAATGTAAAGATTACAACACTAAACAGTGTTAATGTAAGGATTACAACACTAAACAGTATTAATGTAAAGATTACAACACTAAACAGTGTTAATGTAAGGATTGCAACACTAAACAGTGTTAATGTAAGGATTACAACACTAAACAGTATTAATGTAAAGATTACAACACTAAACAGTATTAATGTAAGGATTACAACACTAAACAGTGTTAATGTAAGGATTACAACACTAAACAGTATTAATGTAAAGATTACAACACTAAACAGTGTTAATGTAAGGATTGCAACACTAAACAGTGTTAATGTAAGGATTACAACACTAAACAGTGTTAATGTAAGGATTACAACACTAAACAGTATTAATGTAAAGATTACAACACTAAACAGTGTTAATGTAAGGATTACAACACTAAACAGTGTTAATGTAAGGATTACAACACTAAACAGTATTAATGTAAGGATTACAACACTAAACAGTATTAATGTAAGGATTACAACACTAAACAGTATTAATGTAAAGATTACAACACTAAACAGTATTAATGTAAGGATTAGAACACTAAACAGTGTTAATGTAAGGATTACAACACTAAACAGTATTAATGTAAGGATTAAAACACTAAACAGTGTTAATGTAAGGATTAGAACACTAAACAGTGTTAATGTAAAGGATTAAAACACTAAACAGTGTTAATGTAAGGATTACAACACTAAACAGTGTTAATGTAAGGGTTACAACACTAAACAGTGTTAATGTAAGGATTAAAACACTAAACAGTGTTAATGTAAAGGGTTAAAACACTAAACAGTGTTAATGTAAGGGTTACAACACTAAACAGTGTTAATGTAAGGATTAAAACACTAAACAGTGTTAATGTAAGGATTAAAACACTAAACAGTGTTAATGTAAGGGTTAAAACACTAAACAGTGTTAATGTAAGGATTACAACACTAAACAGTGTTACTGTAATGGTTAAAACACTAAACAGTGTTAATGTAAGGATTACAACACTAAACAGTGTTACTGTAAAGGGTTAAAACACTAAACAGTGTTAATGTAAAGGGTTACAACACTAAACAGTGTTAATGTAAGGGTTAAAACACTAAGCAGTGTTACTGTAAGAATTAAAACACTAAACAGTGTTAATGTAATGGTTAAAACACTAAACAGTGTTAATGTAAGGGTTAAAACACTAAGCAGTGTTACTGTAAGAATTAAAACACTAAACAGTGTTACTGTAAAGGGTTAAAACACTAAACAGTGTTATCTAATGTGATTATGAATATTATCACAGAAATGATCAGTAAACAAACCCCCAAAGTGGGACTGAATATTTGAACTGAAGCCCTTATAGTTACACTGACAATCCATCCAGTTGACTCAGTTAGATTACACCCAGCATGGTATGGGTACAAAGAAGCACTAGTTCAAAACCTACAGAGAAAATTCATTCATTCAGAAAGCAGAAACATTAGGAGTAATGAGGATATGAATAATTAATATTTGAACTGTGTGGAGTACACAAGCATTCACTGTGATATGAAAACGAGTGGTGACATACTAAAAAATAACATTGTGCTGTATGTTTTATTCAGTAGGACCACAAAGGCGTTTAGATTAAAAGTTGTTCATATACTGAGCTTGACATAAGACGTAAACACAATAAAGAAAAAAAAGTAAAGAAACACATTGAAGAATATCTATAGACACATTATAAGGCCCCTTAGTTCCAGTGAAGGGAAATCTTAATGCTACGGCATACAAGATCATTCTGTGCTTCCGACTTTGTGGCAACAGTTTGCTAAATGCCCTTTCCTGTTTCGACATCACAATGCCCTCATGCAGAAAGCCAGGTCCATACAGAAATGGTTTGTTGAGATTCATGTGGAAGAAATTGACTGGCCTGCACAGAGCCCTGACCTCAACTCCATCGAACACCTTTGGGATGAATTGGAACGCCGACTGCGAGCCAGGCCTAATCGCCCAACATCAGTGCCCGACGTCTTGTGGCTGAATGGAAGCAAGTCCCTGCAGCAATGTTCCAACATCTAGTGGAAAGTCTTCCCAGAAGAGTGGAGGCTGTTATAGCAGCAAAGGTGGGGACCAACGTCATATTAATGCCCATGATTTAGGCTATATAAAAAACACAATGTATTCAGTATATTGAATGGAATTTATGCTACATTAAAACATCATGTATTCAGTAAATATTAGACGAGAAGGTGTCCACATTTTTGGTAATGTGGTGTATGTTATGATATTACTTTACAGGAATTATTCATTTGGTGTCTAGCAGTCTCCAGTAGAGTGTTAGTATTGATATGGGTTGGTTGAACACCCCAGTGTACACATGCCCGTGTCTACACATATGCCAAAACCTATTTCAATGGCTGAGACATTTCAAGAGTAAGTCATTTACTTTCTCTGACGTTTTGAGTTCTCACCTTTCTTTTGGCTTCAACACTTTAGCACTCTCCCAGAATCCATCTGGTCCTTTACCAGCCATGGATCTTTCCTTCAGTAATGCTACATCCAGGGATTAATCCCTTCACCTGCAGATACTATCCTTCTAACCTACTTATAAACAGCAGGCGATGCCTGGATCTCAGCATTTCCAATATGCTTCTTCAGACCCTTTTATCCTCCCAAGCTGCTCACAGTACAGTGAGTACATACATTTATAGTATGTGTGTCTGATCACTGCGGGAATTGAACCCGCAACCTTTTACCAACTGAGCCACAAAGGACCACTAAATGTTAATCCACCTGGGTACCACACACAGAGCCAGATCGGCCACAAGTCATTCAGGGACAGCACTGGCAGCAGCCGTCAGACAGTGCCAGCCAGGGTCCAGGAGCTACACTCCTTTCAGAAGTCATTATTTTGGAATGATTCGGTAGCGGTGCAGCGTTGTCCCTGTCCTTGCCCCGACCAACGTCTTCTTTCTCATGGGTCAACTCACGGGTGGCCGGGCAGGGTGTATGGATGACTGCTCTGTTCTGCCACTAAACTCTCCTCCACTGCAATACACTCACCTCACAGGCTGAGATTTGGAATAGAAGTGCTGATCTAGGATCAGTTTTGCTCTTTAGATTATCATGAATAAGATTACATGGACAAGGGGGACCTGATCCTAGATCAGAATATTCTTTGCAAGTTCACAGTCTTCAGGTGAAATTTCACTATTCAACTGAACGTGCAGGGACAAATGATTGACAATAGAAGTGCTGATCTCGGATTAGTTGTGCCCTCACAAGGTATACAATTATATGGACAGGGGATAAATGATCCTAGACCAGCTCTCCTACTGAGTGGCTTTCTGAATATAAGCCTTGGCTTTGCCAGTTCACAGTTTCTCAAGGTGAAAGGACACATAATGTGTAAGGACAAATGATTCATTGTCTTTCCTTCCGTTGTTGCCTGCCCCCTCCCTCCTCCCTCCTCCCCCCTCCCTCCTCCCTCCTCCATCCCTCCCTCCTCTCCCCCCTCCCCCTCCCCTCTCCTCCCTCTCCCTCCCCTCTCTCCTCCCTCCCTCCCTCCTCCCTCCTCTCTCCTCCCTCCCCCCCTCCCTCCCCCCTCCCTCCTCCCTCCTCCCCCTCCCCCTCCCCCCCCTCCCTCCTCCCCCTCCTCCATCCTCCCTCCTCCCCTCCTCCCTCCCTCCTCCCCCTCCTCCCTCCCTCCCTCCCTCCCCCTCCTCCCTCCCTCCCTCCCTCCCTCCTCCCTCCCCCTCCCCTCTCCTCCCTCCCCTCCTCCCTCCTCCCTCCTCCCTCCTCCTCCCCCTCCCCCTCCCTCCTCCCTCTCCCCCCTCCCCTCCTCCCTCCTCCCTCCCTCCCTCCCTCCTCCCCCTCCCCCCTCCTCCCTCCCCTCCCTCCCTCCCTCCTCCCTCCCTCCTCCCCCTCCCTCCCTCCTCCCCCCCCTCCCCCCCTCCCCCCCTCTCCCCTCCCTCCCTCCTCCCCCTCCTCCCTCCTCCCTCCCCTCCTCCCCCTGTTTTAGAATGTGAATCCCCCTGTTTTAGAATGTGAAAAGGCACTCATGCAGCCAGGTTAATGAGCTAGTAAATTGGCCCAATTATGTTCCGTAGCTTTTTTTGTTTATGCCCTCCAAAAACAGTTGATGTTTGACGTGGAGGCGCTCTGAAGAGGGAAGGGAAAAAAATAAGCTATGAAACAAAATGGCTGCCCTCTCCAAAGTCAGATGGCAAATATTCTGCTTCAAATATATACGTTTACACTACAGTACATGTTTTTGGTTATTTTGACCCAAAGGTGTTACAGAATTAGCTGTCTACCCAAACTCAGTGTACATTGTACACAATGCCATTCAACACAAACACACAGTATATTTTACTGTACAATTAGGACTTTTAAAGCATCAATCTCCAGTTGCTACATCCATTTTTGGACTTATAAATAATGACATATACTGATTTATTCTTGAAAATTATGATTTATAAAAGCCTCATGAGCTTAGTCCAGCTGCCATACCCCATCAGAACCCAAAAATAGAAGCTTGTTTTACTACAATGTATGTCAACTTTGCAAATATAACACTGTTTAGCCTAAAAACAAGGTTAGAACTGTACATTTGGAATCCTGGATGGTCCATCCTTGCATCCATAGCTCTGTCTATGAATTTGAGAGTGGTTACATTTCTCCAGCACCATCCTTCAGCGTTTTACCAAAACGTTGTTGTTTTAACTGCAGATTGGCCCCTTTAAGTGACAAAACATTGTCATGGAAATTTCCTCTATTTACCAAATCATGGGAGCAAACCACACACACACACATGTCAGAGTTAGTTATAAAAGTCCATCTTTAATTATATGAGCTCTTATAACAATCCTGTGACTCTCAGATAAATCCAGTGTCTCCCAGTGGATTCTCTGAGAGTCCCCTTACAATGCAACTGAGTTCATTTAATAGCGAAGAACACACATAGTCAGACAGCATAGACATAATAAATCGTTCAGCTTTGTCTCCTTTCCCAAACCCCAGAACCATCAATCAAATCCTCCATATCAACAGGCAAATATCAAATTGTCATTTATATACAACCCACTCTAAATACAAACTCCTGGACAAACTCACGGAGAGGAGAGTGACGCTACAGGTCAACAAAGAGGGAGCATAGAATGATTCCACCCTCCTTTCCCCCCCATGAGAAAAGTAGGGAGTCACTGCCACACCGAAAAGATATGTTTACACATGATGACACTTTGACCTCTCCCTTCTCAGCGGCCCATGTAACTTAGCCCTGACATAGAACAGATAACTGCCAATGGCCACCACTATATTATACAAATATACCATTCTGATGAGAAGTAACTTACACACATTTGATGAATATTAAACATCTTACAAATGTTACCAACAAATTCTGATAATTCCACGACAACATCAACCCTCCTTTCACAGAGAAACCATCAGATGCTTTCAACAATCATGTCTCAACTTAAATGAACTGTTTATCTAACATTAGGTTGATAAGGACGTAGTCAATCTGTGAATAGCAAATATTTATAATGATACAACTGTGCACTTCAGAAAGATGTCCTCTCTCCAACACTGGAAGGGGTTTGTGTATCTAGCATCTGGTAAACAAGCAGTATGAAACTAGGATGAATCTTTATTTTAGGTTCTGGGTCTGCATCGAGACCTTTGACTTATCTGGATTATAACCCAGGGGGATTTATTTGCACTATGAATTAAACCTAAGCCTTACATGTTATCAGTGTATAAAGAGACTTCAGTGGTACTATGAATAGGTTATCTTGTTTTCTCATGAATTACATTATGATGTTTTGATATAGCCTAAATTCCCTTCAGTATACTGAATACATGCTGTTTTGATATAGCCTAAATTCCCTTCAGTATACTGAATACATGATGTTTTGATATAGCCTAAATTCCCTTCAGTATACTGAATACATGATGTTTTGATATAGCCTAAATTCCCTTCAGTATACTGAATACATGACTGTTTTGATATAGCCTAAATTCCCTTCAGTATACTGAATACATATGTTTTGATATAGCCTAAATTCCCTTCAGTATACTGAATACATGATGTTTTGATATAGCCTAAATTCCCTTCAGTATACTGAATACATGATGTTTTGATATAGCCTAAATTCCCTTCAGTATACTGAATACATGCTGATGTTTTGATATAGTTTTGTATACTGAATACAGCTGTTTTGATATAAATTCCCTTCAGTATACTGAATACATGATGTTTTGATATAGCCTAAATTCCCTTCAGTATACTGAATACATGATGTTTTGATATAGCCTAAATTCCCTTCAGTATACTATACATGATGTTTTGATAAGCCTACAGTATATGAATATGTTTTGATATAGCCTAAATTCCCTTCAATATACTGAATACATGATGTTTTGATATAGACTAAATTCCCTTCAATATACTGAATACATGATGTTTTGATATAGACTAAATTCCCTTCAATATACTGAATACATGATGTTTTGATATAGACTAAATTCCCTTCAATATACTGAATACATGATGTTTTGATATAGACTAAATTCCCTTCAATATACTGAATAATATACTAAACTTCAGAATACATGCTGTTTTGATATAGCCTAAATTCCCTTCAGTATACCGAATACATGCTGTTTTGATATAGCCTAAATTCCCTTCAGTATACTGAATACATGATGTTTTGATATAGCCTAAATTCCCTTCAGTATACTGAATACATGATGCTTTGATATAGCCTAAATTCCCTTCAGTATACTGAATACATGATGTTTTGATATAGCCTAAATTCCCTTCAGTATACTGAATACATGATGTTTTGATATAGCCTAAATTCCCTTCAGTATACTGAATACATGATGTTTTGATATAGCCTAAATTCCCTTCAGTATACTGAATACATGATGTTTTGATATAGCCTAAATTCCCTTCAGTGTACTGAATACATGATGTTTTGATATAGCCTAAATTCCCTTCAGTGTACTGAATACATGATGTTTTGATATAGCCTAAATTCCCTTCAGTATACTGAACACATAAGACCATGTAAATCAGGTGTTTTCCTCTAATGAGTTAGAACCAACAGTGATTATTGACAGGCCTGGATTCACACACTGGATTGTGCAACATTGGCCCTTTTATTACTTTCCAAATCAATCAAACTCTAATAATTTGGTTGTTGATCATTGCTAGACAACCATATCTTGGTCTTGCCATAGATTTTCAAGTAGATTTAGGTAAAAACTTTAAATGTTGTCTTGGTAACCAACTCCAGTATAGATTGGGCCTTGTGTTTTAGGCTCTTGTCCAATTCAAATGGATGTATTCTGACGTTTTTATGAATAACTGACATGGACACATTAGTATTTTGGTATGATTTTATTTTGTTATCAGTAATAACATAGCTTTTATTAGTGTTTGTACATTTTCGTTGTTTGTTTAGTGTACCATTTTCAAATGGGCAATGTATGAAGCTATCAAAGTTAGCGTTTATTATTTATAAACAGCTGTTATATAAGAGCAGTGTTGTTTTGTAAACAAATGAGCTGCACGGAAGTCATTGTTTTATTCATATAACGTTCTGTAGGCCTGTTATTGAAAGGAGATGGGAAATATGAAGGCTGCTCCAGCTGGTTTGCATCTTCTAATGTAAACAAATTTTCATTTTGTCTCCCTCAAGAGCATATAGGTTGTTTATGTCCCACAATGTTATTCGTCTCTGATAATTAAATGCCAACAAGAGAGACCTTGGAATATTCATGAATATCTTTGTTTCCAATAACTAGTCTTTCGCAAGCCTCTATTAAATTGACATTAACAGACGATGTAACACAACAGACTTTACTAACAATATTGTTGTAAATTTAGTTAGCTTATTTGTTGCTAATGTACCCTTGCCTGAGACCTGAAGACTTCCATTCTGTAAACTCACCAAGCTAATGCTTTAGCTAAGCAGGCTAACAGTCTCGTCGCACACGGGAAACCCAGGTTCGAAATCCCAGACAACCACACTACTGTAACACTCTTTGAGCCTCACAAGGTAATATACATCTTCACCCAGCTGCCTCTTTCTGCTTTGTGTTTAGGGGATGGCCTTACTGTGAGTTATGAAACAAATACATAATGTACCATTTTCCTGTGGTGACACTCTGTTGTGCCAAATTGTCCTCTTAAGCACTCTGTCTTCTACAGTGCTGTGAGAAATGAGAAACCGCTCCTGGCACCTAAATCACATCAAGATTGGTCATCTTAAACTGTGGGGTTACGTCCCAAATAGTGCCCTACTCCCTATGGGCCCTGGTTGAAAGAAAGTGCACGATGTAGGGAATAGGGTGCCATTTTGGATGCAGCCTAGCAAATGAAATGATTTACATGAATGATGTATGTATATTATGCATTCCTCCTTATCATAGAGGAACGTCTTGATGAGTTGCACTATTTAGCTTTCCCTTTGAGGTAAATTCATGTCAATTTAAGTGATGCTCAAGCAGCGAGATGTGTTGTTAGTGCATGTCTCTAGGGAACGGTTATCCCTTGTGTGCTACTCGGTGGAAAGTGTGTTATTTAGCCCCAGAGATGAAATCTTCAATATGAATAGCAGAATAACATTTAATTTGATGTGCTGCTGCCCTACGAAATCCGAGCTCGTTGGCGCAGTGGAGATAAAAGCATTTAGTGTTTTATATTGTTACTGCCTCCTTGCCTGTCTGTGAGCCATGCTGTTATCTGAGATATGTAGTTGGATCTGTTTGCCTTATCAAATACATCTCATTCAGATGCTCATACAAACTACCTAAAGAGGTTCATGTGAAAAGTTCTGCAAATCAGATAAATGAACATTTTGTTCAGATTGACCGTCTCATTTGATAAGTGCCTGGCACAGGGCCAATGGAGTTTGAGGCATTAATGGTAGAACTAGATGTACCAGTCTTGTTATGAACAGACTGGATGTGGATGCTCGTCTAAACTACCTTCATTAATATCAGGACTCAGGGCTAAGCCCCAGATGCAGACACAGGAGGTGGATAGTACCAGTCTCAGAGGTTATTAAAGTTCAAGCAGCAGGAAAAAGGGAAGTCAGAACAGGCAAAGAGTCAGACAGGTACAGGCAGGATCAGAGTCAGGACAGGATCAGGCAGGATCAGGGTCAGGACAGGTCAGGTACAGGCAAGATCAGGATCCCAGGGTCAGGACAGGCAGGATCATCAGGACAGGTCCCAGGCAAGGGTCAGGACAGGTACAGGCAGGATCTCAGGACAGGTACAGGCTCAGGGTCAGGACAGGCACAGGCAGGATCAGGGTCAGGACAGGCAGGATCAGGGTCCAAGGACAGGTACAGGCAGGATCAGGGTCAGGACAGGGCAAGATCAGGGTCAGGACAGGTACAGGCAGGATCAGGGTCAGGACAGGTACAGGCAGGATCAGGGTCAGGACAGGTACAAATCAGGGTCAGGACAGGTACAGGCAGGATCAGGGCAGGACAGGTACAGGCAGGATCAGGGTCAGGACAGGTACAGGCAGTCTCAGGGTTAGGACAGGACAGGATATCAGGCAGGATCAGGGTCAGGACAGGTACAGGCAGGATCAGGGTCAGGACAGGTACAGGCAGGATCAGGGTCATCAGGGGACAGGCAGGATCAGGGTCAGGACAGGTACAGGCAGGGTCATCAGGACAGGTACAGGTGCTCAGGTACAGGCAGGATCAGGGTCAGGACAGGTACAGGCAGGATCAGGGTCAGGACAGGTACAGGCAGGATCAGGGTCAGGACAGGTACAGGCAGGATCTAACAGAGATTAGGACAGGGTCAGGACAGGTACAGGCAGGGTCAGGTTCAGGACAGTACAGGCAGGATCAGGATGAGGATCAGGGGTCAGGACAGGCAGGGTCACAGGTTGAGGTTGACAGTTTGCTCATCCAGACTCATCTCAAGCAGGATCAGGAAGGGTTAGGCAGGTCAGGGAGGACAGGTACAGGCAGGATCCTTGTGTGCTTGATCAGGGCCAGGACAGGTAGAGGCAGGACAGGATTCACCTCTCACTGAAGGGTGACAAGCCAAATGGGACATCTGTGACCAGGATCTGTGAATAGGTTAAATGGGACACCTACAGTGATATTCAGGACAGCTGTGAGGATCAGGTTAAATGGGACAATCTGTGATATTCACAGCTGTGAATAGGTTAAATGGGACAGGATCAGGGTCCAGGACATCTGTGTACAGGCAGGGTCAGGATCAGGATCAGGATCAGGGTTGGTGACATCAGTACAGGCCTTCACAGCTGTGAATAGGTTAAATGGGACAATCTGTGATATTCACAGCTGTGAATAGGTTAAATGGGACAATCTGTGATATTCACAGCTGTGAATAGGTTAAATGGGACATCTGTGATATTCACAGCTGTGAATAGGTTAAATGGGACAATCTGTGATATTCACAGCTGTGAATAGGTTAAAGGTTAAATGGGACAATCTGTGATATTCACAGCTGTGAATAGGTTAAATGGGACAATCTGTGATATTCACAGCTGTGAATAGGTTAAATGGGACAATCTGTGATATTCACAGCTGTGAATAGGTTAAATGGGACAATCTGTGATATTCACAGCTGTGAATAGGTTAAATGGGACAATCTGTGATATTCACAGCTGTGAATAGGTTAAATGGGACAATCTGTGATATTCACAGCTGTGAATAGGTTAAATGGGACAATCTGTGATATTCACAGCTGTGAATAGGTTAAATGGGACAATCTGTGATATTCACAAACACTGAAAGGTAAATGCAAAATGAACTGCTAATCAGAGAAATGTTATTACCTGTAGAATTATATTCTATACATGTACATAACTGATATTTGTAGCGCTGTGTGCAGAAGAGCACATTGTCTAAGCCATCAACATGGTATATAGAGATACGTAGTTATCAACAGGTCACTCACTATCTGAAGCACAAATTAACCTGTAGTGAGGACACCCTCTATTACAATACTAGACTGGGAGCAGGACACTTAACCTGTAGTGAGGACACCCTCTATTACAATACTAGACTGGGAGCAGGACACTTAACCTGTAGTGAGGACACCCTCTATTACAATACTAGACTGGGAGCAGGACACTTAACCTGTAGTGAGAAACCCTTATTACAATACTGACTGGGAGCAGGTGAGTGAAACCCTCTATTACAATACTAGACTGGGAGCAGGACACTTAACCTGTAGTGAGGACACCCTCTATTACAATACTAGACTGGGAGCAGGACACTTAACCTGTAGTGAGGACACCCTCTATTACAATACTAGACTGGGAGCAGGACACTTAACCTGTAGTGAGAAACCTCTATTACAATACTAGACTGGGAGCAGGACACTTAACCTGTAGTGAGGACACCCTCTATTACAATACTAGACTGGGAGCAGGACACTCAACCTGTAGTGCAGAAACCCTCTATTACAATACTAGACTGGGAGCAGGACACTAAACCTGTAGTGCAGAAACCCTCTATTACAATACTAGACTGGGAGCAGGACACTTAACCTGTAGTGAGGACACCCTCTATTACAATACTAGACTGGGAGCAGGACACTTAACCTGTAGTGAGGACACCCTCTATTACAATACTAGACTGGGAGCAGGACACTCAACCTGTAGTGCAGAAACCCTCTATTACAATACTAGACTGGGAGCAGGACACTTAAACCTATTACAATACTAGACTGGGAGCAGGACACCTGTAGTATTACAATACTAGACTGGGAGCAGGACACTTAACCTGTAGTGAGGACACCCTCTATTACAATACTAGACTGGGAGCAGGACACTTAACCTGTAGTGAGGACACCCTCTATTACAATACTAGACTGGGAGCAGGACACTAAACCTGTAGTGAGAAACCCTCTATTACAATACTAGACTGGGAGCAGGACACCTAGTAACCTGTAGTGAGGACCACCCTCTATTACAATACTAGACTGGGAGCAGGACACTTAACCTGTAGTGAGGACACCCTCTATTACAATACTAGACTGGGAGCAGGACACTTAACCTGTAGTGAGGACACCCTCTATTACAATACTAGACTGGGAGCAGGACACTTAACCTGTAGTGAGGACACCCTCTATTACAATACTAGACTGGGAGCAGGACACTTAACCTGTAGTGAGGACACCCTCTATTACAATACTAGACTGGGAGCAGGACACTTAACCTGTAGTGAGGACACCCTCTATTACAATACTAGACTGGGAGCAGGACACTTAACCTGTAGTGAGGACACCCTCTATTACAATACTAGACTGGGAGCAGGACACTTAACCTGTAGTGAGGACACCCTCTATTACAATACTAGACTGGGAGCAGGACACTTACCCTCTAACCTAGACTGGGAGCAGGACACTTAACCTGTAGTGAGGACACCCTCTATTACAATACTAGACTGGGAGCAGGACACTTAACCTGTAGTGAGGACACCCTCTATTACAATACTAGACTGGGAGCAGGACACTTAACCTGTAGTGAGGACACCCTCTATTACAATACTAGACTGGGAGCAGGACACTTAACCTGTAGTGAGGACACCCTCTATTACAATACTAGACTGGGAGCAGGACACTTAACCTGTAGTGAGGACACCCTCTATTACAATACTAGACTGGGAGCAGGACACTAAACCTGTAGTGAGGACACCCTCTATTACAATACTAGACTGGGAGCAGGACACTTAACCTGTAGTGAGGACACCCTCTATTACAATACTAGACTGGGAGCAGGACACTAAACCTGTAGTGCAGAAACCCTCTATTACAATACTAGACTGGGAGCAGGACACTAAACCTGTAGTGCAGAAACCCTCTATTACAATACTAGACTGGGAGCAGGACACTTAACCTGTAGTGCAGAAACCCTCTATTACAATACTAGACTGGGAGCAGGACACTAAACCTGTAGTGCAGAAACCCTCTATTACAATACTAGACTGGGAGCAGGACACTTAACCTGTAGTGAGGACACCCTCTATTACAATACTAGACTGGGAGCAGGACACTTAACCTGTAGTGAGGAAACCCTCTATTACAATACTAGACTGGGAGCAGGACACTTAACCTGTAGTGAGGAAACCCTCTATTACAATACTAGACTGGGAGCAGGACACTTAACCTGTAGTGCAGAAACCCTCTATTACAATACTAGACTGGGAGCAGGACACTTAACCTGTAGTGAGGACACCCTCTATTACAATACTAGACTGGGAGCAGGACACTTAACCTGTAGTGAGGACACCCTCTATTACAATACTAGACTGGGAGCAGGACACTTAACCTGTAGTGAGGAAACCCTCTATTACAATACTAGACTGGGAGCAGGACACACTGTAGTGAGGAAACCCTCTATTACAATACTAGACTGGGAGCAGGACACTTAACCTGTAGTGAGGACACCCTCTATTACAATACTAGACTGGGAGCAGGACACTTAACCTGTAGTGCAGAAACCCTCTATTACAATACTAGACTGGGAGCAGGACACTTAACCTGTAGTGAGGACACCCTCTATTACAATACTAGACTGGGAGCAGGACACTTAACCTGTAGTGCAGAAACCCTCTATTACAATACTAGACTGGGAGCAGGACACTAAACCTGTAGTGCAGAAACCCTCTATTACAATACTAGACTGGGAGCAGGACACTTAACCTGTAGTGCAGAAACCCTCTATTACAATACTAGACTGGGAGCAGGACACTTAACCTGTAGTGCAGAAACCCTCTATTACAATACTAGACTGGGAGCAGGACACTTAACCTGTAGTGAGGAAACCCTCTATTACAATACTAGACTGGGAGCAGGACACTTAACCTGTAGTGAGGACACCCTCTATTACAATACTAGACTGGGAGCAGGACACTTAACCTGTAGTGAGGACACCCTCTATTACAATACTAGACTGGGAGCAGGACACTTAACCTGTAGTGAGGGACACCCTCTATTACAATACTAGACTGGGAGCAGGACACTTAACCTGTAGTGAGGACACCCTCTATTACAATACTAGACTGGGAGCAGGACACTAAACCTGTAGTGCAGAAACCCTCTATTACAATACTAGACTGGGAGCAGGACACTTAACCTGTAGTGAGGACACCCTCTATTACAATACTAGACTGGGAGCAGGACACTTAACCTGTAGTGAGGACACCCTCTATTACAATACTAGACTGGGAGCAGGACACTAAACCTGTAGTGCAGAAACCCTCTATTACAATACTAGACTGGGAGCAGGACACTTAACCTGTAGTGCGGAAACCCTCTATTACAATACTAGACTGGGAGCAGGACACTAAACCTGTAGCAGACACCCTCTATTACAAACTAGACTGGGAGCAGGTAGTGCAGAAACCCTCTATTACAATACTAGACTGGGAGCAGGACACTAAACCTGTAGTGCAGAAACCCTCTATTACAATACTAGACTGGGAGCAGGACACTAAACCTGTAGTGCAGAAACCCTCTATTACAATACTAGACTGGGAGCAGGACACTTAACCTGTAGTGAGGACACCCTCTATTACAATACTAGACTGGGAGCAGGACACTTAACCTGTAGTGAAACCCTCTATTACAATACTAGACTGGGAGCAGGACACTTAACCTGTAGTGAGGACACCCTCTATTACAATACTAGACTGGAGCAGGACACTTAACCTGTAGTGAGGACACCCTCTATTACAATACTAGACTGGGAGCAGGACACTAAACCTGTAGTGCAGAAACCCTCTATTACAATACTAGACTGGGAGCAGGACACTTAATCTGTAGTGCAGAAACCCTCTATTACAATACTAGACTGGGAGCAGGACACTAAACCTGTAGTGCAGAAACCCTCTATTACAATACTAGACTGGGAGCAGGACAGTCTTAACCTGTAGTGAGGACACCCTCTGATTACAATACTAGACTGGGAGCAGGACACTTAACCTGTAGTGAGGAAACCCCTATTCAATATTAGCAGGACAATACCTGAAACCCTCTATTACAATACTAGACTGGGAGCAGGACACTTAACCTGTAGTGAGGACACCCTCTATTACAATACTAGACCGGGAGCAGGACACTAACCTGTAGTGCAGAAACCCTCTATTACAATACTAGACTGGGAGCAGGACACTTAACCTGTAGTGAGAAACCCTCTATTACAATACTAGACTGGGAGCAGGACACTAAACCTGTAGTGCAGAAACCCTCTATTACAATACTAGACTGGGAGCAGGACACTTAAGGAAACCCTCTATTACAATACTAGACTGGGGCAGGACACTAAACCTGTAGTGCAGAAACCCTCTATTACAATACTAGACTGGGAGCAGGACACTTAACCTGTAGTGAGGAAACCCTCTATTACAATACTAGACTGGGAGCAGGACACTAAACCTGTAGTGCAGAAACCCTCTATTACAATACTAGACTGCAGGAGTGAGGAAACCCTCTAACAATACTAGACTGGGAGCAGGACACTTAACCTGTAGTGAGGAAACCCTCTATTACAATACTAGACTGGGAGCAGGACACTAAACCTGTAGTGCAGAAACCCTCTATTACAATACTAGACTGGGAGCAGGACACTTAACATGTAGTGCAGAAACCCTCTATTACAATACTAGACTGGGGCAGGACACTTAACCTGTAGTGCAGAAACCCTCTATAAGCATTACCAGGAACTTCAAGTACACTACATGACACCTGCTCGCCCAACATCTAATTTCAAAATCATGGGCATTAATATGGAGTTGCTTCCCACTTTGCCGTTATAACAGCCT
>NW_026288590.1:0-10428 GCF_023373465.1 Oncorhynchus keta
CTTCACATAATGTCTGACCTGGACCCGCAGCTAGAACGTAACTATGTGTTTTACGTTTTTATTATGTTTTAAACTAAAGGCGCTGTGAATTATGGGCCTGCTCTGACATATATGATAGTTGGCTTCTAAATGAGTTGGAAAAGTGGGTTTGGTGTCAATTGGTATCAGTTTGGTGTCAAAATGACATCTAATTGACTGATGGACACTGACTTGCTAGTTGACTTTTGTACATTAGCAATATGTTTAAACGGAGAGGGACCATCACCAAAAGTGACATTCTGAAATCAACCCTAACGAGCCATGGAGATGAACCAGAATCACTGCCCAGCTATCCCGAGTTCATCGGGCCAGTCAATTTCACATTCCTGCAGGATTTTTATAGCATGACAAATTCGTGATGGTACCTGCCCATTGAACCATATTGCAAATGCACAGTGACTTTGCAAAAGTGAGAAAACATAAACAAATGGACATGATGAAATCAACACAACGAGTGATGGAAATGTACAACTATCACTGCTCAGCCATCCTGTGTTCATCAGACCAGTCAATTTTGCATTTTTGAGCATGTCAAATTTCATATGGTAAATGCACATTGAAACATATTGCAAATGCGCGCGCACTTGCAATATGATTCTATAGTGTAAAAACATCACCTAATGGACATGATGAAATCAACACAACGAGTGATGGAAATGTACAACTATCACTGCTCGGCCATCCTGTGTCCATCAGACCAGTCAATTTTGCATTTTGAGCATGTCAAATTTCATATGGTAAATGCACATTGAAACATATTGCAAATGCGCGCGCACTTGCAATATGATTCTATAGTGTAAAAACATCACCTAATGGACATGATGAAATCAACACAACGAGTGATGGAAATGTACAACTATCACTGCTCGGCCATCCTGTGTCCATCAGACCAGTCAATTTTGCATTTTTGAGCATGTCAAATTTCATATGGTAAATGCACATTGAAACATATTGCAAATGCGCGCGCACTTGCAATATGATTCTATAGTGTAAAAACATCACCTAATGGACATGATGAAATCAACACAACGAGTGATGGAAATGTACAACTATCACTGCCCGGCCATCCTGTGTTCCCATAGCGAGCATTAATATCAGAATGACCGGTAAATGCATTTACAACCATATTTTTATTTTTGGGTTACCAGTTGCACAACAATGCACGTGCATTTGCAATATGATTCTATAGTGAAAAAACATCACCTAATGGACATGATGAAATCAACACAACGAGTGATGGAAATGTACAACTATCACTGCTCGGCCATCCTGTGTCCATCAGACCAGTCAATTTTGCATTTTTGAGCATGTCAAATTTCATATGGTAAATGCACATTGAAACATATTGCAAATGCGCGCGCACTTGCAATATGATTCTATAGTGTAAAAACATCACCTAATGGACATGATGAAATCAACACAACGAGTGATGGAAATGTACAACTATCACTGCTCGGCCATCCTGTGTCCATCAGACCAGTCAATTTTGCATTTTTGAGCATGTCAAATTTCATATGGTAAATGCACATTGAAACATATTGCAAATGCGCGCGCACTTGCAATATGATTCTATAGTGTAAAAACATCACCTAATGGACATGATGAAATCAACACAACGAGTGATGGAAATGTACAACTATCACTGCCCGGCCATCCTGTGTTCCCATAGCGAGCATTAATATCAGAATGACCGGTAAATGCATTTACAACCATATTTTAATTTTTGGGTTACCAGTTGCACAACAATGCACGTGCATTTGCAATATGATTCTATAGTGAAAAACATCACCTAATGGACATGATGAAATCAACACAACAAGTGATGGAAATGTACAACTATCACTGCTCGGCCATCCTGTGTTCATCAGACCAGTCAATTTCACATTCCTGCAGGATTTTTATAGCATGACAAATTCGTGATGGTACCTGCCCATTGAACCATATTGCAAATGCACAGTGACTTTGCAAAGTGAGAAAACATAAACAAATGGACATGATGAAATCAACACAACAGGTGATGGAAATGTACAGCTATCACTGCTCCAGCCATCCTGTGTTCATCAGACCAGTCAATTTTGCATTTTTGAGCATGTCCAAATTTCATATGGTAAATGCACATTGAAACATATTGCAAATGCGCGCGCACTTGCAATATGATTCTAAGTGAAAAAACATCACCTAATGGACATGATGAAATCAACACAGCGAGTGATGGAAATGTACAACTATCACTGCTCGGCCATCCTGTGTCCATCAGACCAGTCAATTTAGCATGTTTGAGCATGTCAAATTTCATATGGTAAATGCACATTGAAACATTGCAAATGCGCGCGCACTTGCAATATGATTCTATAGTGTAAAAACATCACCTAATGGACATGATGAAATCAGCACAACGAGTGATGGAAATGTACAACTATCACTGCTCGGCCATCCTGTCCATCAGACCAGTCAATTTTGCATTTTTGAGCATGTCAAATTTCATATAGTAAATGCACATTGAAACATATTGCAAATGCGCGCGCACTTGCAATATGATTCTATAGTGTAAACATCACCTAATGGACATGATGAAATCAGCACAACGAGTGATGAAATGTACAACTATCACTGCCCGGCCATCCTGTGTTCCCATAGCGAGCATTAATATCAGAATGACCGGTAAATGCATTTACAACCATATTTTTATTTTTGGGTTACCAGTTGCACAACAATGCACGTGCATTTGCAATATGATTCTATAGTGAAAAACATCACCTAATGGACATGATGAAATCAACACAACAAGTGATGAAATGTACAACTATCACTGCTCGGCCATCCTGTGTTCATCAGACCAGTCAATTTCACATTCCTGCAGGATTTTATAGCATGACAAATTCGTGATGGTACCTGCCCATTGAACCATATTGCAAATGCACAGTGACTTTGCAAAAGTGAGAAAACATAAACAAATGGACATGATGAAATCAACACAACAGGTGATGGAAATGTACAACTATCACTGCTCAGCCATCCTGTGTTCATCAGACCAGTCAATTTTGCATTTTTGGGCATGTCAAATTTCATATGGTAAATGCATTGAAACATATTGCAAATGCGCGCGCACTTGCAATATGATTCTATAGTGAAAAAACATCACCTAATGGACATGATGAAATCAACACAACGAGTGATGGAAATGTACAACTATCACTGCTCGGCCATCCTGTGTCCATCAGACCAGTCAATTTTGCATTTTTGAGCATGTCAAATTTCATATGGTAAATGCACATTGAAACATATTGCAAATGCGCGCACTTGCAATATGATTCTATAGTGTAAAAACATCACCTAATGGACATGATGAAATCAACACAACGAGTGATGGAAATGTACAACTATCACTGCTCGGCCATCCTGTGTCCATCAGACCAGTCAATTTTGCATTTTTGAGCATGTCAAATTTCATATGGTAAATGCACATTGAAACATATTGCAAATGCGCGCACTTGCAATATGATTCTATAGTGTAAAAACATCACCTAATGGACATGATGAAATCAACACAACGAGTGATGGAAATGTACAACTATCACTGCCCGGCCATCCTGTGTTCCCATAGCGAGCATTAATATCAGAATGACCGGTAAATGCATTTACAACCATATTTTTATTTTTGGGTTACCAGTTGCACAACAATGCACGTGCATTTGCAATATGATTCTATAGTGAAAAAACATCACCTAATGGACATGATGAAATCAACACAACAAGTGATGAAATGGCCAACTATCACTGCTCGGCCATCCTGTGTTCATCAGACCAGTCAATTTCACATTCCTGCAGGATTTTTATAGCATGACAAATTCGTGATGGTACCTGCCCATTGAACCATATTGCAAATGCACAGTGACTTTGCAAAAGTGAGAAAACATAAACAAATGGACATGATGAAATCAACACAACAGGTGATGGAAATGTACAACTATCACTGCTCAGCCATCCTGTGTTCATCAGACCAGTCAATTTTGCATTTTTGAGCATGTCAAATTTCATATGGTAAATGCACATTGAAACATATTGCAAATGCGCGCGCACTTGCAATATGATTCTATAGTGAAAAAACATCACCTAATGGACATGATGAAATCAACACAACGAGTGATGGAAATGTACAACTATCACTGCTCGGCCATCCTGTGTCCATCAGACCAGTCAATTTTGCATTTTTTAGCATGTCAAATTTCATATGGTAAATGCACATTGAAACATATTGCAAATGCGCGCGCACTTGCAATATGATTCTATAGTGTAAAAACATCACCTAATGGACATGATGAAATCAACACAACGAGTGATGGAAATGTACAACTATCACTGCCCGGCCATCCTGTGTTCCCATAGCGAGCATTAATATCAGAATGACCGGTAAATGCATTTACAACCATTTTTTTATTTTTGGGTTACCAGTTGCACAACAATGCACGTGCATTTGCAATATGATTCTATAGTGTAAAAACATCACCCTAACGGAGATGATGAAATCAACACAACAGTGATGGAAATGTACAACTATCACTGCTCGGCCATCCTGTGTTCATCAGACCAGTCAATTTTGCATTTTTGAGCAAAGGTCAAATTTCATATGGTAAATGCACATTGAAACATATTGCAAATGCACGTGCACTTGCAATATGATTATATAGTGAAAAAACATCACAAAATGGACATGATGAAGTCAACACAACGAGTGATGGAAAGGAACAACTATCACTGCCCGGCCATCCCGAGTTCATCAGGCCAGTCAATTTTGCATTTCTGCAGGATTTTTGAGCATGTCAAATTTCTTACGTCATTTGGCCCACAAAAAAAATCCTTATGCACAATTTAAAAAAATATGATAATAAAATTGGACAAAAGTATATTCATACAGTTCTTACACATGTGTAATTGACAAAAAATTGAAAGAATTTCAAAAACGGTCCAGAAAGCACTTTTTAAGGGTGTGTGAAGTTTTTACAAAATTTTGACATTTTTGACTTTTGACTTTTGACTTCCTATGAAATCATATTGGAATTGGACAAAACATATTCCTTATGCGCATGTAAAAAAAAAAAAATTATGATAATAAATTGGACAAAAGTATATTCATACAGTTCTTACACATGTGTAATTGACAAAAAATCGAAAGAATTTCGAAAAACGGTCCAGAAAGCACTTTTTTATGGGTGTGTGAAGTTTTTTACAAAATTTTGACATTTTTGACTTTTGACTTTGACTTCCTATGAAATCATATTGGAATTGGACAAAACATATTCCATATGCGCATATAAAAAAATTAAAAAAATTATGATAATAAAATTGGACAAAAGTATATTCATACAGTTCTTACACATGTGTAATTGACAAAAAAATCGAAAGAATTTCGAAAAACGGTCCAAGCACTTTTTATGGGTGTGTGCAAGTTTTTACAAAATTTTGACATTTTTGACTTTTGACTTTTGACTTCCTATGAAATCATATTGGAATTGGACAAAACATATTCCTTATGCGCATATTAAAAAAATTATGATAATAAAATTGGACAAAAGTATATTCATACAGTTCTTACATGTAATTGACAAAAATCGAAAGAATTTCGAAAACGGTCCAGAAAGCACTTTTTTATGGGTGTGTGAAGTTTTTACAAAATTTTGACATTTTTGACTTTTGACTTTTGACTTCTATGAAATCATATTGGAATTGGACAAAACATATTCCTTATGCGCATATAAAAAAATTAAAAAAATTATGATAATAAAATTGGACAAAAGTATATTCATACAGTTCTTACACATGTGTAATTGACAAAAAAATCGAAAGAATTTCGAAAAACGGTCCAGAAAGCACTTTTTTAAGGGGTGATAAGTTTTTGAAAAAAGTTCATTTTTTCAAAATTTTACTTTGGACATTAATTTGGGTTACATATCCAATATGAAAAACCCCGGTGGAGCGCATTTGCCCCCTGTTGAATTTTTAAAGTGTTACAACTGGCAATTACCATATGGCATTTGCAATACACTTTGGATGAATCAACGCCGGGTGGGTGGTATTGGCCAATGTGTATATGGTTTGTCCGATGCCAATGACATGCCATTCATTTTTGTCAATACAGGGGGTATTCCCTTACACCCTGTTATTCCACCCAGTAGGTATATCTAGTCTCAACACCATCAGGGTGTTATTCCACCCTGTTATTCCACCCAGTAGGTATATCTAGTCTCAGCACCATCAGGGTGTTATTCCACCCAGTAGGTATATCTAGTCTCAACATCATCAGGGTGTTATTCCCCCAGTAGGTATATCTAGTCTCAACACCATCAGGGTGTTATTCCACCCAGTAGGTATATCTAGTCTCAACATCATCAGGGTGTTATTCCACCCAGTAGGTATATCTAGTCTCAACACCATCAGGGTGTTATTCCACCCAGTAGGTATATCTAGTCTCAACATCATCAGGGTGTTATTCCACCCAGTAGGTATATCTAGTCTCAACATCATCAGGGTGTTATTCCACCCAGTAGGAATATCTAGTCTCAACACCATCAGGTGTTATTCCACCCAGTAGGTATATCTAGTCTCAACATCATCAGGGTGTTATTCCGCAGTAGGTATATCTAGTCTCAACACCATCAGGGTGTTATTCCACCCAGTAGGTATATCTAGTCTCAACACCATCAGGGTGTTATTCCACCCAGTAGGTATATCTAGTCTCAACACCATCAGGGTGTTATTCCACCCAGTAGGTATATCTAGTCTCAACACCATCAGGGTGTTATTCCACCCAGTAGGTATATCTAGTCTCAACACCATCAGGGTGTTATTCCACCCTGTTATTCAACCCAGTAGGTATATCTAGTCTCAACACCATCAGGGTGTTATTCCACCCTGTTATTCCACCCAGTAGGTATATCTAGTCTCAACACCATCAGGGTGTTATTCCACCCTGTTATTCCACCCAGTAGGTATATCTAGTCTCAACACCATCAGGGTGTTATTCCACCCAGTAGGTATATCTAGTCTCAACACCATCAGGGTGTTATTCCACCCAGTAGGTATATCTAGTCTCAACACCATCAGGGTGTTATTCCACCCAGTAGGTATATCTAGTCTCAACACCATCAGGGTGTTATTCCACCCTGTTATTCAACCCAGTAGGTATATCTAGTCTCAACACCATCAGGGTGTTATTCCACCCAGTAGGTATATCTAGTCTCAACACCATCAGGGTGTTATTCCACCCAGTAGGTATATCTAGTCTCAACACCATCAGGGTGTTATTCCACCCTGTTATTCCACCCAGTAGGTATATCTAGTCTCAACACCATCAGGGTGTTATTCCACCCTGTTATTCAACCCAGTAGGTATATCTAGTCTCAACACCATCAGGGTGTTATTCCACCCTGTTATTCAACCCAGTAGGTATATCTAGTCTCAACACCATCAGGGTGTTATTCAACATTTACATTTACATTTAAGTCATTTAGCAGACGCTCTTATCCAGAGCGACTTACAAATTGGTGCATACACCTTACGACATCCAGTGGAACAGCCACTTACAATAGTGCATCTAAATCTTTTTAGGGGGGGTGAGAAGGATTACTTACCCTATCCTAGGTATTCCTTGAAGAGGTGGGGTTCAGGTGTCTCCGGAAGGTGCTGATTGACTCCGCTGTCCTGGCGTCGTGAGGGAGTTTGTTCTACCATTGGGGGGCCAGAGCAGCGAACAGTTTGACTGGGCTGAGCGGGAACTGTACTTCCTCAGTGGTAGGGAGGCGAGCAGGCCAGAGGTGGATGAACGCAGTGCCCTTGTTTGGGTGTAGGGCCTGATCAGAGCCTGGAGGTACTGAGGTGCCGTTCCCTCACAGCTCCGTAGGCAAGCACCATGGTCTTGTAGCGGATGCGAGCTTCAACTGGAAGCCAGTGGAGAGAGCGGAGGAGCGGGGTGACGTGAGAGAACTTGGGAAGGTTGAACACCAGACGGGCTGCGGCCTTCTGGATGAGTTGTAGGGGTTTAATGGCACAGGCAGGGAGCCCAGCCAACAGCGAGTTGCAGTAATCAAGACGGGAGATGAAAAGTGCCTGGATTAGGACCTGCGTCGTACTCTGCGGATGTTGTAGAGCATGAACCTACAGGAACGGGACACCGCCTTGATGTTAGTTGAGAACGACAGGGTGTTGTCCAGGATCACGCCAAGGTTCTTAGCGCTCTGGGAGGAGGACACAATGGAGTTGTCAACCGTGATGGCGAGATCATGGAACGGGCAGTCCTTCCCCGGGAGGAAGAGGAGCTCCGTCTTGCTGAGGTTCAGCTTGAGGTGGTGATCCGTCATCCACACTGATATGTCTGCCAGACATGCAGAGATGCGATTCGCCACCTGGTCATCAGAAGGGGGAAAGGAAGATTAATTGTGTGTCGTCTGCATAGCAATGATAGGAGAGACCATGTGAGGTTATGACAGAGCCAAGTGACTTGGTGTATAGCGAGAATAAGAGAGGGCCTAGAACAGAGCCCTGGGGGACACCAGTGGTGAGAGCGCGTGGTGAGGAGACAAATTCTCGCCACGCCACCTGGTAGGAGCGACCTGTCAGGTAGGACGCAATCCCAAGCGTGGGCCGCGCCGGAGATGCCCAACTCGGAGAGGGTGGAGAGGGGAGGATCTGATGGTTCACAGTATCGAAGGCAGCCGATAGGTCTAGAAGGATGAGAGCAGAGGAGAGAGTTAGCTTCCGTGATACAGAGGAAGAGCAGTCTCAGTTGAATGACTAGTCTTGAAACCTGACTGATTTGGATCAAGAAGGTCATTCTGAGAGAGATAGCGGTAGAGCTGGCCAAGGACGGCACGCTCAGGAGTTTTGGAGAGAAAAGAGAGAAGGGATACTGGTCTGTAGTTGTTGACATCGGAGGGATCGAGTGTAGGTTTTTCAGAAGGGTGCAACTCTCGCTCTCTTGAAGACGGGAGGACGTAGCCAGCGGTCAGGGATGAGTTGATGAGCGAGGTGAGGTAAAGGGAGAAGGTCTCCGGAAATCGTCTGGAGAAGAGAGAGGAGGGGATAGGGTCGAGCGGGCAGGTTGTTGGGCGGCCGGCCGTCACAAGACGAGATTTCATCTGGAGAGAGAGGGGAGAAAGAGGTCAGAGCACAGGGTAGGGCAGTGTGAACAGAACCAGCGGTGTCGTTTGACTTAGCAAACGAGGATCGGATGTCGTCGACCTTCTTTTCAAAATGGTTGACGAAGTCATCTGCAGAGGGAGGAGGGGGAGGGAGGATTCAGGGGAGGGAGGAGAAGGTGGCAAAGAGCTTCCTAGGGTTAGAGGCAGATGCTTGGAATTTAGAATGGTAGAAAGTGGCTTTAGCAGCAGAGACAGAGGAGGAAAATGTAGAGAGGAGGGAGTGAAAGGATGCCAGGTCCGCAGGGAGGCGAGTTTTCCTCCATTTCCGCTCGGCTGCCCGGAGCCCTGTTCTGTGAGCTCGCAATGAGTCGTCGAGCCACGGAGCGGGACCCAGTAGGTATATCTAGTCTCAACATCATCAGGGTGTTATTCCACCCTGTTATTCCACCCAGTAGGTATATCTAGTCTCAACACCATCAGGGTGTTATTCCACCCTGTTATTCCACCCAGTAGGTATATCTAGTCTCAACACCATCAGGGTGTTATTCCCCAGTAGGTATATCTAGTCTCAACACCATCAGGGTGTTATTCCACCCCTGTTATTCCACCAGTAGGTATATCTAGTCTCAACACCATCAGGGTGTTATTCCACCCTGTTATTCCCCCAGTAGGTATATCTAGTCTCAGCACCATCAGGGTGTTATTCCACCCTGTTATTCCACCCAGTAGGTATATCTAGTCTCAACATCATCAGGGTGTTATTCCACCCAGTAGGTATATCTAGTCTCAACACCATCAGGGTGTTATTCCACCCTGTTCCACCCAGTAGGTATATCTATTCTCAACATCATCAGGGTGTTATTCCCGCAGTAGGTATATCTAGTCTCAACACCATCAGGGTGTTATTCCACCCTGTTATTCCGCAGTAGGTATATGGTAGTCTCAACACCATCAGGGTGTTATTCCACCCTGTTATTCCACCCAGTAGGTATATCTAGACTCAACATCATCAGGGTGTTATTCCCCAGTAGGTATATCTAGTCTCAGCACCATCAGGGTGTTATTCACCCTGTTATTCCACCCAGTAGGTATATCTAGTCTCAACACCATCGGTGTTATTCACCCTGTTATTCCCCCAGTAGGTATATCTAGTCTCAACACCATCAGGGTGTTATTCCACCCAGTAGGTATATCTAGTCTCAACATCATCAGGGTGTTATTCCACAGTAGGTATATCTAGTCTCAACATCATCAG